>NW_020954590.1:7630636-7656239 GCF_900497805.2 Vombatus ursinus | reverse complement strand
ACACACACACACACACACACACACACACACACACAGAACTGGATGTAGAATTCTATCTTACCCAACAAGGAAACAGGAGGGAAAGAAAATAAGGGAAAGGAAGTGGGTTGATAAAAGGCAGAGAGGATTAAGGCAGGCAATGGTCAGAAGCAAAACAAACTTTTGAGAAGGGACAGGGTAAAAAGAGGAAGAGAAGGATAAACAAAGAAAATAGGATGGAGAAAAATAACAGTTAATAATCATAGCTGTTAATGTGAATGGGATGAATTCACCTTTAAAATAGAAATGAATATCAGAAAGGATTAGAAATCAGAATCCAACAATATGTTGGTTGCAAGAAATACACTTGAAACAGAAATACACAGGGGCTGGAGGAGAATCTATTGTGCTTTAGCTCAGATGAAAAAGGCAGGGGTAGCAGACAAAGCACAAGCAAAAATAGATCTAATTAAAAGATATAATCAAAGAAACTACATTTTTTCTAAAAGGTATAGACAATGAAATAACATCAGAAGTTTTACAGCAAGTTTTTCATATAAAGGTCTCATTTCTCAAACATAAAAGGTATTGAGTCAAATTTATAAAAATAAGAGGCATTCTTCAGTTGACAAATGGTCAAATTATATGAACAGGCAGTTTGCAAAAAAAATCAAAGCTAACTATAATCATATAAAAAATGTTCTAAATCACTGATTAGAGAAATGCAAATTAAAACAAGTCTGAGGTACCACCTCATATCTATCAGATTGGCTAACATGGCAGAAAAGGAAAATGGCAAATGCTGTAGGAGATATAGGAAAATGAGACACTAATACTCTATTGATGGCATTGTGAACTGGTCCAACCACTCTGGAGAGCAATTTGGAACTATGCCCAAAGAGCTATAAAACTGTGCATACCCTCTGACTCAGCAATACCACTACTAGGTCTGCATACCAAAGAATTGGAAATTGAGGAGATGCCCATCAATTGGGGAATAGCTAAATAAATTGTAGTATATGATTGTGATGGAATACTAATGTGCTATAAGAAATGATGAGTAAGATGACTTTAGAAAAACCTGAGAATTGATGCAGGGTGAAGTGAGCAGAACCAGGAGATAATTGTATACAATTAAAGGAATTATTGTAACAGTGATCAACTATAAAAGACTTAATTACTCTGATCAAGACTGTGATTCAATACAGTTCTGAAGAACTCATAATGAAAAATGTTATCCACTTCCAGAGAGAGAGAACTGATGAACTCTGAGTGCAAACTGAAGCACAATTTTTTCACTTTATTTTTCTTATTTTTTTGGTGATGTGGCTAATATGGAAATATATTTTGCATAACTTCATATGTATAATTGACATCATTTTGCTTGCCTTCTCTATGGGTGGGGAGAAGCTGGTGGAAGAGAATTTAGAACTCAAAAAATTGTAAAGGAATGCTAAAAATAAATGAATAATAAATTATAGACAGCAAAAAATACTTTCTAGAATATTAAATTAACTTGTTTTGTTGTTGTTATTGCTGTTGTTCAGTTGTGTCCAACCCTTTGTTGGTATTTTCTTGGTGAAGGTACTGCAGTGGTTTGCCATTTCCTTCTCCAGCTTATTTTACAGGTGGAGAAAACTGAGGCAAACAAGGTTAAGTGATTTGCCTGGGGTCACATAGCTGATAAGTGTCTGAGGCGAGATATAAACTAAGAAAGATGAATCTTCCTGACTCTAGGACTGACACTCTACCCACTGTACCACTAAAATGCCCTTTTTGTTGTTACCTTTTAAAAAAAAAAAGTCAAATGATTCCAGCACAAGTATGTATCAACTGGGAAAGTTAAAGCCTAAAGAGGAGCAGGAGGGAGGGAAGATGGTATGTAGAGGGGTTTGGGAGTACAAGACCAGGACCTAGCAGGTTAAGTTACACAAGTTAGTCAGTCAGTCAATGAACACATTAAACACTCAGTAAGGGCCAGGTACTGTGCTAAGCACTTTAGAAAAAAACAGGGGCAGCTAGGTGGCGCAGTGGATAGAGCACCAGCCCTGAAGTCAGGAGAACTTGAGTTCAAATGGGGCCTCAGACCCAAACACTTGACACATACAAGCTGTGTGACCTTGGGCAAGTCACTTAACCCCAGTTGCCTCACTAAAAAAAAAAAAGAAAGAAAGAAAAAAAGAAAAAAAACAAAGGCAAAACCACTGTCTTTTCCCTGGCCTTCTCATGAGTAGACAACATCCCAGTCACTGTGTTTCTCTAACTCTGAATGAAGGATCAGAAGCTCTTGACAGTCAAATCAAAGCATAGCAATGGTTAGTATACTCTAGATTGGATTGCCCCAGGATAACTCTACCCCGACTCCCACCCCACACAGACTGCCTTGGAGCACAGTGCCTGGCCAGTCACTCCCAAGATACTCAAAAACACAATATTTATGACACATACTTCAGTTAATACTGAGGAGTAGCAAAACAAGGCCCCAAAATATCTTTCAGAAGTGTACAACAACTGGCCTTCACAAGGAGTTCTATGTCCATTCACATTATGGACCCCTTCTCAGGATGATTTTTTTTAAAATACATAAAATGAAATACATAGGAAATATAGTTTTGAAAATATTTTTTAAAAAGTTCACAGACCCTAGGATAAGGACCCCTGTGCTTAGGCATGTGATAACTTCTACAGGGCTCCTTATAGAGTCCTGAAGCTTCCTTTCCTCAGCATGTCTCATTTTTCCTCAGTTTTTATATTTGTCATCAGTCATTGCTGTTTAGGGGACACTGCTAGGAAACTAAAGAGAAGTCCACATCTTCAGGTCCTTTCAAAGTTCAAAAGGTTTCCCCCTAGTCATAGGGGATAGTAGGGGAGGAAGCCGAAGCTCTTCTCCTCCCCACCATCAAATGATTCTCTCAAAGGCTTTGCTGGAACTGATCTCTCTTGGCTCACTAATGAAAGGTTCAAAGTGTAAATATCTAAAACCTATAGGGTTTGAGTCTCTTCACCCAGTCTTAATACACTTCATTTATTTCATCTAATGGCTTGAAGCTCTCTACTCTTTCTTCACTTAAATAACAAGGTTGCTGAAGTTTAGTCAATTGATTGATTGACACCTTCTTCCTACCTCTAATTGTTTGATTCATTCAAGAATTCTGGGTCTTCTGCAATCATTGAGGTAAGAATATGCAGTATTCCAGACACATAAGCAATCTGCTTTGAAAAACAACTGTCATGGAAAAAACATAGCGGGGAAATAGTGTAAGAATTATCAGACTACCTGAAATCCATGAACAAAAAAAAAAATCTAGATACCATATTTCAAGAAATCATGAATAAAAAACTGCCCAGATCTCTAAGAACCAGAGGGCAAAGTAAAAATAGGAAAAAAAATCTATTTGTCACTACCTGAAACCCCAAAATGAATACTCCTAGGAATATCAAACTTCTAGGTCAAAGAAAAAAATAATGCCAAATGAGACATATTTTTAGACATGGCAAATGAGTGGATTTGTTTTGCTTGACATGCTTATTTGTTGTAAGTTTTATGTTGTTTTTTTTTATTTTGGGAGGAAAAGAGGATCTTGCTATAATGAAGAAAGGGAGGGAAGGGAGGAAGGAAGGAAGGAAGGAAGAAAGGAAGGAAGGAAGGAAGGAAGGAAGGAAGGAAGGAAGGAAGGAAGGAAGGAAGGAGGAAAGAAGGAAGGAGGGAGAGAAGGAGAAAGGGAAAGAAGGAGAGAGAGAAAGAGGGAAGGAAGGAAGAGAGGGGGGGAGAGAGAGAGGGAGGGAGGAAAGAGGTTTATTGAAGCATTTTTTAATAATACACAAAAGAGAATAGATGTTCAGCAGGAAGCACAAGCAGGACAGCTTTGAAAGTGACATGATGAATTCCCTTTATAAAAAGTAAGTTGCATGTAGTACAGATTTGCAATTCCATATATACTCTTTTCAGTTCTATTTTGAATATGAATATATTCTTTTTCTGATGTTCATTAAATTCATAATTTTAAAAACATAAATGTATTTTGATTGATAAAATAACTTCAGAGACATTTTTTTTTCATTTTTTGATTAAAAAAATCCATTTACTGGGTAAAAGTTTCCATTCCAACCTGAAAATTTTGCCAACATAGAAAGTGACTTTGCAGCTACATCAAACTGAAAGAGAGAAGGAAACATGCTTAAAACGTACTTTAGAAAACAATATCATTTGTGACCATGGTCAGTTTTATGATTTTCTATTCACCAAGCACCAAAATTTGACAAGTGTTGGATAATAAAGAATAGGGAGAGGGCAGAGGGAGGGCATTGAACAGATTAATTATATAATTAATAGTTGTGAGTAGAACAGCAACTTTTACTTATCTTTGATGAGCTAAGTTGTTTCTATCCATTTTCTGATATGCATATTCACTGCTTATAAAACCCAAACAACTGTTCTTGCTATTGAGGAAGAAAGAAACTGCTACAAGTGTGTGCAATGTGTACATCAAAGATTAAAGTACAAATGTTGCTTTCTGAGATGTCTCATTAGACCTGCACTGGCTTAGATCAATTGGACAACTTACTCGGATGCTTGGATGGATCTGTCATTATATCCTTCCAGTATTTTCTTAGCTTGTGCAATTCATGTCCATGCCTTTCCATAAATTCTCTGTATTCCCTGGAAGTTTTCCTCCACTTCTTTTAATATTTTTAAGGAGCAGATATATTATTTGGCCTATTCATATATTTTATTCTTACTTCCTAGATGTCCCAGCTTCTTTTCCCACCATACATAGAATTGAATGTTTTATGCTGAGAATACTTTAAGAGAACATTTTGTTCAGACCCCTCATTTTACAGATAAGGAAACATCATGTCCCTAATGATGTGTTTTATAACACTAGTTATGCATAAACTAATGTTTATCATGCAGACACCACTTCCACCAACCATGAATTCTTCCTAGCCCTGCCACATGATACCATGGAAAGGGCACTGGCTCTGGAGTCACGAGGAGCTGGATTTAAATCCTATATTTGATACTGCATCTGTCACCCTGAGCAATTCACTTAAAATCCCTGGACCTAAGTTTTCTCATCTGTCAGATGAAGTGGTTGAACTAGATGGTTTCTGAGGTTCCTGCCAGCTGTCACTGCTATGAGTCTGTACCTTTTCCCTAAAATCCAAACTTACCTGTTTCTGTTGTGTGCTACCATCCAACCCCAGGGTTCACAGCCTCAGTTATCATACTCAATTCCTCCCTCTTTCTCTCTCCCCATATCCAATCGATTATCACATCCTATCCATTCTACACCCCCCACTTCCCCAAACATTTATCTCACATATGTTTACTCCATTCACCCCTTTTCAGACTCTCATTGTCTTTTCCCTAGACTGTTGTGATAACCTCTGATTGGCCTCCCTGCTTCCCATCTATTTCCTTTTTAATCTATCCTACCAAAAATTATCTTCTTAAAGCAAGTATTTAACCACATCATAAACACTTCCTCTGACTCCCCCACTCCCAACAAAAACCTGTAGTGATTCCCTATTGCCTCTCAGTTAAAATAAACCTCCTTAATCTGATACAAGGCCCTGCACACTCAAGCTTTCACCTCTTTCCAGTATTATTTGATGTAGCTCCCTTATATAAACTCTGTGTTCCAGTGAAGCTGAAATGAAAGCCATTTCCCAAACTTTGGATTCCAACTCCTTCCTTCATGTACTTGCACAAGGTATTCCCCATGTTTGCAATAAACTCTCTCATCAGTAGCACCACTCAGAAGTCTTGTTTTCCATCAAAGCCCAACTTATGTGTTACCTTCTTCATGAAGTTTTCCCACATTTCTCTCTCTCTCTTACTCCACCATGGTTGTTATTGCTCTCTCCCCCCTCCATTTTCTTGTTATATACTTAGATGTGTACATGTTGTCTCCCAGTGGTAGAATGTCAATTCCTTGAAGGCAAGAACTTTTTTGTTTTGCTTTTAATTATCAGTACCTTGTATATAGTAGGCATTTAATAAATGTTTGTTTGAATTTCATTGAATTGAATTGAATTGCCTCTTGAATGACTTTTTGAGCCTTCCAAATTTGTAATAATTCATGATTCTATGCTATCACCATAGGAATATTGGTATCAAAGAAATAGACTTTTGCAACAGCATGTATCTTAGGATAAGAAGGATAAAGCATGAAAACATTTTTCCTTAGATTCACTAAATATCTATGGACCCTTGTCAGTTTCCTAACACTCTTCACCTTTCTAACCAAGACCACAATCTTGTCCAGGTCCTATTGGCAACTGTAAAATTCCCCACACAGTCCCAATTACTTGAACTATTATGTGCCCCATAACTATTTGGGGATCTCTATTAATATAAAATTCCTTCCCAACATTTTGTCTCTAACACTCAAATTTTTATAGCGTTTTAGTCCATGGAGCCCTTTTTTCTCTATGTTTTAACCCATTGAAATGTGCCCTTTCCCTGATCTTATCTTGCCCTCTCCCCCATCAACATATTTCCACATGTCATGCCCCATGCTTGAACAAATTCCCTCCTCATTTTCACCATGAAGCTTTCCCTGGCTACTCCTCTCTCCCGGAAGTGAAAAATAATTTCTCCCTCTTCAAGTTTTCCTAAATCATCATCTGGATCTCATCCATGGTGCAAATTTATTCTGCATTGTATTATACTTTTTTACATACAAATTATATACCTTTTAGGAGATTATAAATTCCTTGAGGCTAAGGAATAGTTCATTTTTTATCCTTGTATCCCTGGCAGCCAGCACAATGCCTTGCATGTAGTAAATACCAAATAAATGTTTGGATTATACATACATACACACAAATACATATATCTACACATACACTATTTTATATATACACACATACATGTATGTATATGTATGTATATATGTAGCACACACATATATAGCACTTTTTTGGGTACAATGCCCCTCATATTTACCAGGCAAGATGTGGTAAGCCAAACTAGCACTAATTGACAACCACACCAACCTTCCCCACTCTTTAACTCCTATTGATTCACTTATTAATTTTCTATCCAGATTCTAAGACAATAGGGGCAAGTTCTGATATATCCTAATAAATTAATACACAAAATGTACAATCTCATTAATTATTTCTGTGCCCCTGCCCCAGTTTATAAATGAACCAGATAAATGATATAAAATTTCACTCACATAGCTCTTAGTATCTAATGCCAGTCTCATTAGTTTAGATAAATATCAGTGTTGCGGGCTATTCAATTTATTGAGATGGTAAAAAATACAAAAACATATTTAAATATTTCATCAAGATATTAACTATGAGAAAGATCATAGCCAGAGTAATTACTATCAACTGCAACTTCTGACTTCTCCAGAGATATTGGAAATATAATCCCACTCCTCAGGTCTCTCAGGATGGCAGTCCACTTCTCTCAGGAATTTTCTACTGAACATCTTCTTCACAGCACATTTTCTCTATTGTATAAAATTTCAAATCAATTTTTTCAAAATGCCTCTTTATTCTCTCTCAAAGGTGAACAATGGCAGTTAACTCAGTCTCTCATGATTTTTCTCTTAGACCTTTCTCTCTGTGCCTTACAGTCTTTCATTGCCATTGACAATTGGCTCACTCCAGACAAAGTCAGATTATATGTCCCTAAGAGTCTATTTCTTCTTAAAAATATGGTAACAGTATCCATAGTCTGTGTTGGAGGGGCTATTGAATCTGAGATTATATTCATTTTATCTATCTACCATAAATGACTGAAATTTGGTTTTATTGCCATTCTAAGAAATCTAAGCTGATGAGCTAGGCCAATTTCCATGAACCACAGAAGAATGCTTTGCATATACAAATTTTCCAACACATATTGCTTTCTATTCTTTCATTCCTATTCTTTCTGTTTTCTAGGCAGGTCACTCAGTGAACCCGAAGAACAAGAAATATGGTAGTAGCTTGCTAGATGAGAAAGAAATACAAATGGAGCAAATAAATCCTTAGAGGCTCATCACAAACCTAGACCTTTGTTTCTGCTAGTGCCTAGCTGAACAGAAATGATCACTCATAAAAGAAGAAAAAGGAAATTGATACTCTTTATTAGTTGATTTAAGCTAATGATGCAAACAATCATTAGTATGACTAATGGTAATGGCCCCTTTTGATTAATTATTTGGTGAAAGCATTCCAGATGCTTCTACTCTGCAAAAGAATTAGCAGACAAGTGAAAGGTACTTTCCTGAACACTTAAATTTCATCTTGAACACATCATTAAAGAATAAGAAAAATAAATGGATATTGTTCTAGTAATAGCTATCATAGAACAGAAACCACTCTAAAAGTTTCTTGGCATCTTTGCTTTTCTATTTCCATATTGACCAAGAAAAACTCCCCAAGAGAGTATCACTCAATGAGGGTGCTGAGAAGTACCATGAAGCAAGTCTCTGCTGTGCTCCCTATTCCAATGTAGCAGGCCAGCCAGCCATTTGCTTTGAGGGTCAGACACTGAATTCTTTCCTCACAGGGCTTTTTCCAAGCAACTCATTCTAATCTGACTATGGTTTTGCAGCGCCAGAGTAATTAACTTCAGAATGGAAAAAGTCAGTTAATCAACCAATTGCTTTGCCTTCACATTGCCAAAAATCCATTTTGTTTCACTGAATTGATGCTTAGGTGCTGACTGACTGCTGAGGCCTAACAATAGGGAACTTAAATTCAAACGCCTCATTGGATCTACAGTCCTCACTTTAGCATTGTCCTATATTTCCAACTAAGGAAGGTGAAAGGCTTTTGGTAGCAGACTTGTTCTACTGAGGATACACTCTTACAATGAGTGCAAAGTCACTTCTTTGAAATGAGAGCAATGTAGTGACAATAGCTCACATTTTGTTATTTCTGTACTAACACAGAGAGCAAGATAAAATGTAGCCCTTTCTATCTCAATATTATCATAGAAAATCCTGGTTCACTTTCCAGCACAATTGAGATGATACCTATCTGGAACTTGGATATTTTCCAAAAACACTATAACTATTTTTTTTCATTTGCTAAAGAATGTAAAGACAGAAGTTTGCTTTGTGTGATTGTCTTACTAAAAAGGAATTTAGCAACTCTACAATGGACCTAAATGTGGGGGATAGCCCTTGTTTTACACACACACACACACACGTGTGTGTATGTGTAAAACAAGGGCTATCCCCCACATCTAGCATGGGAATGTTATTGTTTGACTCAAAGAAAGGTAGAATAGACAATTCTAGCCTCCTCTTCCCACTCTTCTCCAAGGGTGACTTTAATTCCTTATAAAAGGGAAAGTAGGAGGTTAGGGCCAGACATGTGGCCATTGTGCTTCCCTCAAAGAGAGAGAAAGTACCAGATTAAAATTACATCCATCTGCTGTCTTAAATATTGTTGGTCTAGTAGATGTGGGTTTCAGCTTCAATCAAACTTTTGATTAAGGTTCCACTAATGGGGAAAAGGAGGACCCCAGGCTTTATATCAAAGGCTTGACTCCCTACCAAATACCAGTCCCACAATGAACACACATAGTAGGTGGCATAGAAACCCATTTATCCCAGCTAAATATCAAAAACTGGAAATCAGGGAAAGAATACATATGTGAATATATACCAGACAATGCACAGTGGAAGAGCTCTCCCATTAGTAGCAAGGTCACTCAGCTCAACCAAGAGAGTGAGTCCTAGATCTTACCCAAGGGGGAAGTTCCCCAAAGTCTGTAATGTAGCACCTGGTGATAGGGACATGACAGAGACTGCAAGCTCCTCTTATGTCAGCTTTCCTGAGTCTTTTCATTCAGCAACCTGAAATGTGGTTGGCATCTTTCATTTTTTATCCTCAATCTAGAAGCCAGAAGGGCCCTGAGTTCAAAGAGACTTAAAGAAAATCAAAAGAGACTCAGTGACACAAAGAAAACTGAAGCTCTCCTCTCTGCCATTCTTGCCAGCTCCACCCCACCCTTCACGCTGGTACAGAACATTCTTCTCCACCAATGAGGGGAAAATCCCATATTAATGGGCTTTGGAACTTGGAGATATATATAAACAAACATTAAAGCACCTATAGTCTCACAGATACATCAAAGGGATATCATAGTGCCACGTCATCCATTCTTGATCACCACTGCCACGTAAGCTATGCCCATCACCCATATTTTCTCAAAGGCAAAGGGAATAATTACTCATTGAACATAACTGTTCTAATGCTGTAAAATTGGATATGTATGCATATGACTAAATATATGTATATATATATACAAATAGAAATAGAAATATATAAACATATGTATTTAAATTGTATTCTAAGTATTCAAGAGTAATGCTTGAGGATATTTTTTGAGCCATCTTGGCTCAAATAATTTGTAGTAGAACCAATGTTCTCCCTTAAAGCTAGACATGATACAAAGAGTCTACCAGAGTGCTTCTGAATGTACCCTGTGGTGAATGGCACTCATTTGGCAAAACACAGTATAAGCCTGTATAATATAGTTTGAATAAGGCAGATGAAGAGAAAAAAGCATAAGTGTCTTCATATCTATAGTGAAATAAAGGTAAAAGCAGATTTTCAATGAGATAACATGGCAGGAGATCCTACCATAGTAGTCCAGTGATCCATGCGATTTACATTTTTAATGATAAGTTGGACAAAGGCATACATGGCATGTTCATCAGTTTTGCAAATGACACAATTGGAGCAGGAGTGGAGGGAAGTGATAGCTAACACACTGGATGACAACATCATAACCCAAAAAGATCTTGACAAGCTTGAGCATAGGACTGAATCTAATAAGATGGAATTCATTAGATATACATGGAAAGTCTTACGCATGGATTAAGGAAGATCAACTTTATGATTTCAGAATAGGAGAAGCATGATCAGATCACAATTTTTATAGGCATTAATAGACAACCACACCAACCATTAATACTCTAAATAAGGTCTTGGGGGTTTAGAGAATTTCAGATCCAATATGAGTTAATAGCTTGATATGGCAGCCAAAAAACATAATGCCTGTTTGGGATCTTTTAAGAGTCAAAGCTTCCAGGAATAAGAAAGTGATGGCCACTCTGTACTAAACCCTAGTTAAAACACATCTGGACTAATGTATTCAGTTCTAGATGCCACAGTTTAAGAAAGACATTGATATGTTAGAGATTGTTCAGAGCACAGTGACCAGAATGGCAACAGCCCTTGAGTCCCTGGCATCTGAAGACTGGTTGAAAAAACTAGAGATGAATTAAAAAAAAGACTCAGAGGAGCTATGATAGCTGCATTTTAGAATTTAGAGCCAAGATGTCAGAGAAGGAATAGCCACCAACTGAACTCTCCCAACATTCCCCTTCAAACAACTTTAAAATAACATATCAAGGGGGCAGCTAGATGATGCAGTAGATTGAGTACTGGCCCTGGATTCAGGAAGACCTGAGTTCAAATCTGGCCTCACACACTTGATACTTACTAACTATGTGACCCTGGGCAAGTCACTTCACCCCACCGCCTCACCCAAAGGAATAAAATAAAATAACACGTCAAATCAAATTCTGGAGTGGCATAGCCAACAAAATGTCAAAGTAAGACATTTTTTCAACCAAAGACAACTTAGGGGGTTGACAGGAGAGATCTATGACACAAGGGTGGGGGGCAACCTTGAGTGTATACAACTACAGCATCAACAAGGGGCCTTGCAGGAGTAGCATCCACAGCAGAAGCATCCACAGCTCTCAGCCCAGAGACAGTAATGGGGTCAGACAACTAGTCAGAAAAAGATTACTAGGGACATTTTCCTGGAACTGGGTATAGAACCCGGCACTGTTTAGCAATTTCATTGCCCATACATAGTTCTGAGTCACTGTTCCAAGGCAGAAAGGAGTATTTGTGGTCAGTCACAAGGGAACAGAGGCTTGAATAGCAGTTCCAGTGCAAAGAGGATCTATAGTGCTTGCATCTACAGTGGGGCAGGGTCCTAGTCACAGTTCCAGAGCAGAGAGGGGTACTAGCACCTGGGACTAAAAGGGAGCAAGTGCCCTTCATGGGAAAAAGACTAAAGCATAGACCAGGGAAGCAGTAGCCACTCCCCTGATCACACCAATTTGGAAGAATAAAAAACTTACAAAGCCTCAGAACTATCTCAAATAACAACATGAAAAACCCTGAAGTTTGGGGCACTGACTCCCCACCCCCAGGTGAGGTGAACACAACTTTAATATAAAGTTCAAAATCAAGAAACAGGCTTGAAAAATGAGCAAACAACAACAACAACAAGAATCTGATAATAAAAATCTACAGTGGTAACAGAGAAAATCAAGACCCAAACTCAGAAGACAACAATGTGAAAATGGCTACAAGCAAAGCCTCAGAGGAAAAATGCTAATTGGACACAAGCTCATCAAGAATTCCTGAGAGACCTTTCTGGGAAGATTGTGGAGTAGGTCAGAAAACTCCAAGCTCTCCAAATTTCCCCCATGAATGAGATAATAATAGCACCAGAGGACAAACATAGAGTAGCAAAAATAAATAAGAATAGGGGCAGAACAGGGGTCCTCCTGGGACAATTGGAGAAGATCTGAAAAAAAATCCCAGGACAAGGTTTGGTCCCTGTGAAGAGTAAACATCTCCAGGCTAGGACCACTTAAACAGCTGGGGTTAGCTGTGTTGGGAGGCTGCCTCATCCCCAGTGGCAGGAACTTTTAACCCTGGGACAGTGAGGGGAGTAGGTACCTGAGACTGGGAAGATTAAGGGAACCTCTGCTGACAAGGGACGCCAGACCCAGCTGTGCTGTGGAGACTCAGCTGGAAGCAAGAAGGAACAACACCTACCTAATATGTGCAGAAGCAGTGGAGCGAGGATGCTGCTGGCTGTGGGCACTAACAAGAGTCTGGATGTCTTAGTTTCAGTCTCACACCAGAAGGGAGAACTGAAGGAATCTGAGGCCAGAGGCACCATCCCCCACACCCCAGGGCTAGAAGTGATTACAAAAGATAAGCTGCCACAAAAAAAAAATGAACAGGCAAAGGAGAAAGAATCCAACCATAGAGAATTACTATGGGAATAGAGAAGACCAGAATTCATCTTCAGAGGAGGATAGTGAAGCAAAGAAACCCTCTTCTACACCAAAGAGTAATGTTAAATAGTCACCTGACCAAAAAAAAATTCATAGAAGAACTTAAAAAAGACTTCAAAAATCAAATGAGAGAGATTGAGGAAAAACTTTTAAAAATAAATAAATAAATAAGAACAATCCAAGAAAAACAAGATTATGAAAAGAAAGTCAACCAACTAGGAAAGGAGATCCAGAATCTTAAGGAAGAAAATGATTCCTTGAAAATTAGAATTGGGCAAGGGGAAGCTAGCAAAGTTATAAAAGATCAAGAAATAATAAAGCAAAATATAAAGAATGAAAAAATAGATGAGAATGTAAAATATTTCATAAGAAAAACAACCAATCTGGAGAACAGATTAAGAAGAGAAAAAATAAGAATAACTGGACTACCTGAAAGCTATGATAAAAAAAAATCTTATTACAGTAATACAAGAAATAATTAAAGAAAATTGTCCTGAAGCATTAGAACAAGAGTGGAAAGTGGAAATAGAAAAAACCCACCAATCACCACCTGAAAGAGTTCCTACAAGGAAAACCCACAGAAATATCATAGTCAAATTCCAAAACTCCCAGCTCAAGGCTAAAATATTATGAGCAACAACAACAAAAATTAACTATGTCAGTGCTATAATTAGAATCACACAAGACCAAGCAGCAGCAACACTAAAAGACCATAGGTCTTGGAAAACTATTTATAGAAGAGCAAAAGAACTGGGGTTCTGGCTGAAAAAATCACACTCAGCAAAGCTAAGCACAATTCTGAATGAAAAAAATGGACATTTAATGAATTGTCAGACTTTCAGAATTTTGTTAAAAAGAAACTGAACTTAATAGAAGATTTGACATGTAAGAGCCAAGAAAACAATAAGGTACATACCAATGACTAATTACAAGGGACTCAATAAGGACAGACTGTTTATCTTTTACGTATGTAAAATGTATGTCTAAAATTATTATTAGTAATTGGGTAGCTCATAAGAAAGACTGGGGTAGACCTGAGTATGATATGATTTTTAAAAAGTAAAACTGTTTAGGAACAGCTAAAAAGAGTAATTATCTTATACAAATGAGGTATGAGATGAAGAACAGAAACAGAATAATTGGATAGGGGAGGACAGCTGGTGATTCTGGAAACCTAATTTCTTTGGGAATGGGTTTAAGAGGGAACAATACATATATATCTAGAAGAGTATAAAAGTCTTCCAAATTCAGAAAGAAATAAAATGCTAAGGGGATAGGGAGAGGGGAGGATAAGGGAGGGTTCTTTAGAGGGGGAAGGTGAGAGAAATAGGGTAAAGAAGGGTATAGAAGGGTGTTTAGATTAATGGGAATGGGAAGATAAGGGAGAGATACTTGGAGGGAGGGTAGGTTAAGTAATAGCAAGGTAGTGGGTAGAAGTAAAGTAAAGGAGTCAGGAAGGATAGGAAATAAGAGAAACACACAAACATAAAATAAAGATCAGGAGTAGAATTTGTTAGGAGAAAAGGAGCAGGGGTGGTAATGATGATCTCAGACAAAGTTAAGTTTAAAATAGATTTAATCAAAAGAGAAAAATAAGAAAACTACACTATGTGTCAGCCATATTTATCAATGTTGCTTTGGACTATTTAAAACAACTAGACAGTACAAGGTGGGAATATTGCTGTGGTGTAGGAAATGATGATTTGATGGACTTGGAAAAATATGGAAAGACTTGGACTTATGAAGGAAGAACTTATCCACCATCAGAGAAACAGACAATAAATAAGTATAGTATGCTCTTACATAGATACATATGAATGTATATGTTTATATATGACTGATTATCAATATCTAAATATATGTGTAAGTGCATGTATGCATGGGGGTATGTGTGTTTATATATATGTGTGTGTGTGTATATATACATATATATGTATGTATCTGTATGTGTAGATAGATGTATGTATGTGGGTATATATGTGCATATATGCATGTATGTATGCGTGTGTGTGTATCTGTGCTTAATTGTAGCCTTCTGGGTGAGGTGCAGGAGGAAGAGTAAGAAAAGAACAAAGTAAAAAGTGCAAAACAGAGAACAAAAGAAAATTTACAAGGAAGCAAAGAAAACATGGATGGCTTTCAATACAACCTGTAGTATTTATTATATAGGCTTCCTTGAAATGGAAATTTATTGCTGTATACTTTGAATCATCTTCCACATTCTGCTGTGCACATGGCAATTCTTTTTTTTCTCTTCTGTTATTTTGTATTATTTTAATTTTAGTATTTAAGTTGGTTTCTTTTTTCTTTTCTTATTTCATATTTAAGTTTAAAATTTAAAAAATCTACACAAAAAAAAGAATTCCTGAAAGAGCTAAAGTAAGAAATGAGTGGTTGTGGGGGGGAAAATGGGAAAAGAAATGACAGTGATGTAAGAATTATGAAAAGAGAATTAATAACGTGGTAAAAGAAGCACACAAAAAAAAACTGAAGAAAATAACTCCTCAAAAAACAGAACTTGCCAAACTATAAAAGACACACAAAAATTCACTGAAGAAAAGAACTCTTTAAAATGCGAAATTGGCCAAATGGAAAAAAACAGGTACAAAAGTTCATTGAAGAAAATAATTCCTTAAAAAGTAGAATTGTACAAAGAGACGGTAATAACTCTATGACACATCAAGAAGCAATAAAAACAAAGTTAAAGAAAGGAAAAGTAGAAGAAAATTGACATATCTCATCAGAAAAAAAAAAAACTGAAGGGGCAGCTAGGTGGCACAGTGGATAGAGCACCAGCCCTGAAGTCAGGAGGACCTGAGTTCAAATCTGACCTCAGACTGAACACTTGATACTCACTAGCTGTGTGACCCTGGGCAGGTCACTTAACCCCAATTGACTAAAAAAAAGAAAACCACCACCACCAACAACAACAACTGACAGGAAAAATAGACTGAGGAGTAATAATTTAAGAATTATTACACTACTGGAAATCCATGATCAAAACATCATATTTCAAGAAATTAAAAAGGGAAATGACCCAGATAACTTAGAACCAGAGAGCAAAATAGAAATTGAAAGAATTCACTTATAATCTCCTGAAAGAGGAGGTTATAGGCAAATTCCAGAACTCTCAGGTCAAAGAGAAAACATCACAAGCAGTCATAAAGAAACAATTTAAAAATCATAGAGGCACAGTCAGGATGATGCAAAATTTAGGAGATTCCACATTAAAGGAGTTGATGGCTTGGGATATGATATTCCAAGAGGCAAAGGAGCTAGGATTACAACCAAGAAGTAGCTACTCAGAAAAACTGAGTATAATCCTCCAGGAGAAAAAAAGATGGATATTTAATGAACTAGAAGACTTTCAAGAATTCTTGATGAAAAGACCAGAACTGAATAGAAATTTGACATTTAAACATAAGACTGAAGAGAGGTATAAAAGGTAAATATGAAAGAGAAATCATAAGGAACTTAATAAGGTTAAACTGTTTATATTCCAATATGGGATGATGATACATGTAATGCCTAAGAACTTCATCATTATTAGATCAGTTAAAAACAGTTTACATAGAATGTATGGGTGCGAATCAATTATGTTGGGATGATCTCCAAAAAAAAAAATGAAAAGGTGAGAAAGAGAGATGAACTAGAAAAAGGGAAAAGGGAGAGCAAGAATGGGGGAAATTCTCTCACATAAAAGAGGTATACAAGGAAGATCTTTCTCAGTGGAGGGAAAAATGGGGGGTAGAGGATAACACTTGAACCTCACTCTCATCAGAATTATTTCAAAGAGGTAAGAATATTTATACATGCATACATACACAAACTCAGTTAAATATAGAAATCTATATCAACCAAAAGGGAAGTAAGAGAGCAAAAGGATGAAAGTGGGGCAAGGTTTAGTAAAAGGAAGGGAAGATTAAGGAAAACATTGGTCAGAAGGAAAACAGACTTTTTGAGGAAACAGGATAAAAAGAGAGACAGAAAAATAAATAGAATAGAATGGAGGGAAATGCTTATTTAGTAATCATAATTGTGAATGTGAATAGGATGAACTCATCCATAAAATGGAAGCATATAGTAGAATGAATCAGAAACCAGAATCCAACAATATGTTCTTTACAAGAAACACACTTAAAACAGAAACACAAAGTAAGAGAATGGAGCAAAATCTATTAAGCTTCAACTGAAATAAAAAAGACAGCAGTAACAATCATGATGTCAGACAAAGCAAAAGCAAATGTAGACCTAATTAAGAGAAATAATCTGGGAAACAGTATTTTATGAAAAGGGAACATAGACAATGAATTAATATTCATATTAAACATATATGCACCAAATGGCATAGCATTCAAATTCTTAAAGAGAAGTGAAATGAGTTGCTGGAAGAAGTAGAGAATAAAACTATACTAGTGGGAGACCTCAACTTTCCCCTCTCAGAACTAGATAAATCTAACCACAAAATAAATAACAACGAAGTTGAGATGAATAGAATTTTTAGAAAACTCAGGTATAGGCATCTGGAGAAAATTGAATGGGAGTAAAAAGAAGTATATCTTTTTTCTGCTATACATGGCACCTTCAAAAAAAAACAACCATAGATTAGGGTATAAAAACCTCATAAACAAATGCAGAAAAGCAGAAATATTAAAAATGTCTTTTTTGGATCATAATTCAATGAAACTTACGTTCAATAAAAGGTTGTGGAAACATAGAGTAAAAATTAATTGGAAACTAAATAATTTAATCCTAAAGAATAAGTGGGTCAAAGAACAAATTGTAGAAACAATCAATAATTTCATTAAAAATAATAACAAGACAACATACCAAAATTTGTGGGATGTAGCCAAAGGAGTATTTAGGGGAAAATATATATTTCTAAACATGGACATCATGAGAGAAAAAACAGATTAATGAATTTGGCATGCAACCAAAAAACCTAGAAAAAGAACAAATGAAAAATCCCCAATTATATACCAAAACAAAAATCTTGGAAATCAAAGCAGAGATTGGTAAAATTGAAGGCACAAAAAAATCATTGAACTAATAAATAAAACTAGAAGTTATGGGAAAAAACAACAAAATAGATAAACCATTGGTTTATTTGATTTTAAAAAAAGAAAGAAGAAAATCAAATTACCAGTATCAAAAATTAATAAAGATGAAATTAAAGTAATTAGTAGGAGTTGTTTTGTTCAAATATAAGTCAATAAAACTGATAATCTAAGTGAAATGGATGTTTACCAAAAAAATTGCCCAAATTAACAGAAGTATCTATCTTAGAAAAATAAATTGAACAAGTCATAAATGAACTCTCTAAGAAAATATCCCCAGGACCAGATGTATTTACAAGTGAATTCTATCAAACATTTAAAGAACAATTAATTTCAATCTATATAAACTATTTTTAAAAAAATAAGTAAAGGAGTCCTACCAAATTACTTCTGTAACACAAATATGGCTTTGATACCTAAACCAGAGAGAACAAAAACAGAGAAAACATCTTAATAATTATGAGTTTTCTGAGAGACCAACCAAGATGATGGAGTAGGAGAAAACAGTACAGCCCAGCTGCTCCCCCCCTCCAACTAATCCTGCAAAGACCTAAAAACAAACCAGACAGATTTCAGATCAAGTAATACAAAGAAACATTATAAGTAGTTTTTTCCAACTCAGATCAGCATAGAGAGGCAAAAGTATACAGACACTGGGGATAGAGTCTACTTAAAAGGGAACTGTGCAGAGCCTTTCAGTAAAGAGACACTAAATAGGAGATTGGTGCTACACACTAGGATAAGAAGAGGTCAATCACAGAGTAGTCTAACATGGGGCAGGTGGCAGAAACCTATGCAAATGCGTAGTTCTGTTTCTCATATCCCAGATCGGGGTCACAGATTCAGTGTATCCTGAAGAGGGGACCTGCATTTAGTTGTGGGAGATAAGGGCAAGGAGTAGTCATAGACCTGATGGGCAAAGAGCAGGAAGAGAAATGAGCAGCCACTGTAAGACTCTGCCCCAGGAGTGGGGTCTTAGATTCACATCCCAATTCTGAAGCCTGAAGAGGAAAATCAGCACAGCAAACTCAGACCAAAAAAAAAAGATGTAGTTCTATCATTCTGAAATTGAAGACATTTTCTACTATTTGATGATGATCAAGGTCAAGAATACTCTACTGGAACTCTAATGAAGGGAAAGTCCACAGCCCAGACATAAGTCTAGGTCAGGAGCTTGAAAAGTTCATATCAGGAGTATAACAATTTGACTACCCTGGACCAAACAGCTTTGGAACCATAGATAGCTTTCAGGTTAGACTGTCAAAGGAGACAAAAAACAAATATGACAAATTTTGGCGAGACTATGGGAAAACAGGTACATTAAATGTGCTACTAGTAGAGCTATGAATTGGTCTGGCCATTTAGAAAGGCAATTTGGAACTATACCCAAAACATTACTAAATTGTGCATACTCTTTGACTTAGCAATACCGCTACTAGGTCTATATTCCCACAAATATTAAATAAAGATGAAAATGCAAAAAAAATGTTTATAGTAAATGGTGGGGGAAAAAACTGGAAACTTAGGAGGTATCCATCAATTGGGGAATAGCTGAACAAATCATAATGTATGAATATAATGGAATACTATTTCACTCTATAAATGAGGAAAGGGATATTTTCACAGAAAGATGAAGAGACTAGTCTGAACTGATGCAGAAAGAAGTAAGCAGAACTAAGAGAACAATTTATAAAATAACAACATTGTAAGGACAAACAACTTTGACAGAGTTAGAATTCCGATGAAGAGTGACCACCCAGAATTCTAAGGGACTCATGATGAAATATGCTACCCAACTCCTAACAGATTGGTGATAGACCCAGAGTACATATTGAGACACATATTTTTTTTGGAAATGGCCAATGAAGGAATTAATTTTGCTTGACTATGAGTATTTGTTAAATGGTTTAGTTTTTTTTCTTTTTTTCAATAAAAAGTGGAAGGTAGGAGGTAAATATATTTTGTTCATTAAAATATTAAAATTAAAAAGCACAGCTGTCTAAAAATACAGTGGGCAGCCTTGACAGCTCTTCAAGCAGAGGCTAGATGACAATTTGTCAGAGATGTTACAGTAAGTATTCTTTTGAGGTGTGGGTTGGACTAGATGGCCACCAAGAACCCTTCAGACTCTCAAATTGTGATCCTTGACACTGGAAATGGATTATTTATCAAAAACAATAGATGTCACTGAAACATAGATTTGTTTCACTTTCCAAAACATCAACAATGTTGTGCCAGACCCTCCTGCTAGGTTATATGCTTTATCTTCCTACACAAGTTGCTGCTATTTGAATCACAGCAGAATAGAGGGTGCAAATTTCAAAACATTGAAGGCATGACAAGTATAGATGACAAGGGAATCAGATGAGTGTTCAAAGCAAGGGAAGCTTCTATTTCTGGTACATCATAGAGGTGACAGATCCTTCCCCAACATTATCTTCATCCAGTTGTGACAATTGTCAAATCCCATTTGATCAACCTGGCTCCTCAGAACTGACCGGGGAATCATTTTTTTTCTACATGTCATGCTGCACTATCTCCAGAAAGCAAGGATGCTAAAAGAGATGAGAACGGATGAGGGAAATTTGCTTTGAAATGTCAGAAGAGGTTCAAGATGTCAGATACACTAAAGTATATCTTAACTTAGGTGAATCCTTGTGAAAATTATAGAAAGGCTTGTCTTTCACCTGTTCTATTCATGAAAGACTGAAAATGACCTGGAATTCCTCAAAGAATCAAGGATTTATTATATATATTTTTCTTCTACAAATCCCTCAAGAACAGGGATTATTTCATTGTTGTCTTTGTCTTTCCAAAGCTAGATACTGAATAAGTAGCTGTTGAATTGATGCCTTTTCTTTTTTTTCAATTATCATATCAAATCACATATTCTCATCCTTTTCTCTTTTTTATAAGACATGGGGAAGGTAGAAATGGGTTTCTGCTCCATTACTCTTCTGTCCAGTCTTGCTGTCCACATTTTATACTTGTACTATTCATTTTTTTAAAACCCAAGTCCAAGACTTTACATTTATATGCATGGGGAATAGCAAATAGTCCAGTTTGGTAGGAAGTCTGAGGGAGGGAAGGAGAGTAATGGGAAATTAGTCTGGAAAAGTAAGTTAGAGTAAATTTGTGAAAGGCTTTCCATTCCAAACAAGGAAGCTTATGCTTTATCTAGAACAAGAAACTACTGAAAAATCTCAAGTAGAGGCATGAAATGTCCAGGCCTATACTTTAGGATTATCAATTTCACTTCTTTGTGGAGGATGGATTGGAGAGGAGAGGAATTTAAGGCAGGGAAACCAAATGTGAGGTTCTTGAAATAGTCCAAGAAATAGAAGTAATGATGTGGTAATGAGATAAAAAGGCAATGGATTGGTATGGTAACTTTGTGAGCAGGAGCATGAAAAGGAGAAGAAGGTTAAAGCTATAGCTTCATGCAGTAAGTTTTTTTTAAACACCTATTATGTGCCAGGCACTAGACTTTGGGCGTACAAATACCAAAAAAAAAAAAAAAATGAAACAATATCTACTATTGAGGAGCTAACATTATTTTGGCGGAATAGACATGCATATATAGAATATATGACAAGAATAAATACAACATAGCTAGAGAGGGAGGGTAGTTAAGGGGATCAAGAACTGCTTAATGTAATTCAAGTTTAATACTTGAGATGAGTTTTGAAGAAAGTAAGGGATTCAATGTGATAGAGGTGAAAGAGCATTCTAGGCATGTAGAAGACATATCATCTAAGTGTGTAAAGAACAGAGAGAAGACCAGTTTGGCTAGTAGGGCCATTCAAAGAAAATGACTTTCTTGAATCTCATCTCAGAATATGTATGATGGAGGCAATAAAGAGGAAAATATACAAGTAAATATGGTAGGTGGAATGTTGCTGTATCTGTTGGTCATTTAATCAATCTGGTTACCATTATTCTGACCTTCTAATATCCTCTAAATGTCCAATTGGAGGAAATATTTATAAATGCTTCATCTGTGAATATTTATGACAATATTTCCAAGTTCCACAAAAAACAATATTTCCAAAGTGGAGAAAATGTTCTTGACTATTTTTACATAAAACTATAGAAAACCCTACATTACCTGTTTGAAATTTAAGGACTAATACCACTGAGCTTTGGCAGGTTATCCCATGAGAAAAAGATGAAATAACTGATACAAAAGTTACAGAGGAAAGTGGTCATTCCAAAGGAACAACTTAGCATTTGAGGATGGGGCGGAGTAAACTACAATAGGACTTGCAGAAGCTACTTTTCTGTAGTTCTTTGATGACAAGAAAGAAAACTATCTGTATGGAATGTATTCCTTGTCTTGTCAAAGATAGTCTAGATACCTTCTGGAAGTCCTTAAAATGAAAATAATTCTGTGTTTCTCTGGTAAAATGATCGATTCTCCAGAATAGATTACACACATCTTTCAAAGAGGAAAATAGGGACCCAGATGACAGAGGTTTCCATTTGATAAACTCAATTTGGCAGAGCTGATTAGGGAATTTTTTTTCACAATATTCTGCTCCCTATCTTTTAAAAACAAAATTTTAAAATGAAGGACTACCAACAAAAAATAATCAAACATACAAAAAAGAAGGAAAAAATTTACATAAAATCCTTAGCATTTAACAAGTTATAACCAAGTGAATTGATGAAGAAATGCAAAGAAAATGCTTTTGTTCTGTATACCCTTCCAGGTCTGTTTGAAGTTTTGCTATATCTCACTTTGTTTCTTTATTTGGTTGCTCATTCACCTCTTAGGACCATAAATTTAGAGCTGGAAAAGACCTTAGAGATCATTTCATCCAGCCTTGTCATTTTACATGTGAGAAATCTGAGGCCCCAAATGTGTGGAGTTGCCCAAGGTCAAGGAAGTATTTTTTTTAAATTACAGGAGGGATTCAAATCTGTCATTTGACTGGAAATCAAGTTCTCTTTCCTTTAAAGTTCTAATTATTTTGTCAACTCAATTGTGTCCTTTCTGATTCCAGAGAACAGAGGATGGATGAATAATTCCCTCCCTTCTCCCTCCCTTGTTCTGAGATGAGAGGCTATGGGAACAAAATATTTCATATTTTGTCAGAAGAGGTTTGCTTTGTTGGTTGACTTTGCTTAATTGTTTGTGTGGGGGAGTGATATAGGGAAATTATCATAATATAAAAAGACAAAATATATCAACTTTTTTGAAATGTAGAAATTAAAAATAAGAAAACTTATTATGAGAGCTGTATCAACTCCTCTCTCTAAAGAGACAAAATGGTGTAAAAATAAAATCCCTGATTTGGAAGTGAGAAGATCTGGGTTCTAGTTCTTGATCTGCAACTTATTTATTACCTATGTTCGCTTCTTCAAGTGTCTTAACCCAAGACTCAGTTTCCTCATCTGTAAAATGAAAATACTTTTACTGCATTATTTATCTCTCAGTGCTGTAGTGAGGAAAGAGCTTACACTGTAAATCTTATAGTGAGAAATAAAAGTGATTTATCATAGAAGTGCCCACAATAGACTGTGAAATATATAGAATATTGAAAGAATGCACTTCTTTTTTATAAAGGTTTATGCCCTATAAACCCAAAGAGTTATTCTAGGTGCTAGTTACCAATTTTCAGTGTATTGGTTGCATGTCATATTAACTTTCCCTGACACAATTGATTCAGGTAGAAAAGGAAATGGTTTAAAGAGAGGACTATTTGGAAAACAATTGTCCCTTTCTTGCTTTGAGTTTTTTTTTCCCCTGATAGAGTCATACACTATTGAGTTTATATTTTCACTATTGAACATATATTCCACATTTATAATTACATTTTAAAATATGATTAAAATTTATAACAGAAATGAATGCTTCAGGTATGGAAATTGTGGCCTTGAAGGGGAAAATTTCACTAAAATATTTTATATTAAAAGGAAAATAATTATGTAGGTATTCATATGCTCCTACCCACAGGAACACTAACTCCCTCAGTATTTGGAGTACTAATGAGAAAACTCAGATCTTGGTGCTTTTCAAATGACAATGTTGATGTACCCAACAAAATTGCCCTCAACTCATCTAGAGCCCTAATGTCAGTAAAAGCCCAGCTGGATGACAAAGATGAGCTTCCAGTCTACTCAAATGTTACTGGGAGCTTCATTGTGAGGTTTGGGGACATGAGAATGCCTCCTCAGACCTGGATCAATTGGTGGAGAAAATGGATATGAAGGAATTTGTGTTTGGGTATGGATGATTTGAATGTTGCTATCTCACTAGGCAAGCTTTTGGACACTTCATAAAACACCTTATCTATTTTAATCCTTAGACCTAGCTTCCAACAACAAAAATCCACCTTTTATAATTAATCTGACTGGTCATCTCCCTTAACCTCCACTTAAAACTAATCAAATGAGATAATATACAGTGCTTTGCACCTCTTAAAGTGCAATATAAACATCATCATCATCAAGTAGTCCCATTCCCCTTCCTTTAGTCTTTTTCCTCTTCTCTTATCTTCTCCAGAGACTCAGTCCTCCACTTCAGACTATTCTTCTAGTTCTGAAATAGCCAGGGGAGTGAATATATTGGAAGAATACAGGTAATAAAAGTTATAAGATGTACAACTCAAAAAAGGAAAAAGCTCTCCATATGGTAATAACATATACAGGAGTTTCTCCTCAACATAGCTCTTCCATTTGTAGGGAGTTCCCAATGTGAGCCAGCTACCCACCTATCCCCTTTTCCTTTTTGCCAAATCTCATGAACAGCCTACTGAGGACAAGGAGGTAGCAATGAGATGACAGGAGAGGAGTGGGTAGACAAGAAAGTAAAGAAAATAGAACAGAACAAGACAGCTTCTATGTGTTACTGGCAAAAGGAGAGGATAGAGGCAGGAAGGTATCAAGGGGGTACCCAGAGCTAGAGCATAAAAAAATGAAGCTTTGAAAGGAAGGACAGAGTTCCTAAGCAAAAAGATACAGTATTTGAAAGACTTGATAGAGGATATCCAGAAAGGACAAGAGAAGTGCATAGTGAGTTGTGTAGTCAAATTAGACAGAGAGAGACACAGAGAGAGACAGAGAGAGAGAAACAGGTAGGTATAGATACAGACACATGTGTGTCTTCTACTTTACGCTATGCATTGCGTAGTGAATTATTTTGTATTTAAAAAAACATGGTAAAAAAATATCATTCCCCCCTTTTCTTTTTTTGTGAGGCAATTAAGGTTAAGTGACTTGCCCAGAGTCACACAACTAATGAGTGTTATGTATCTGAGGCCAGATTTGAACTCAGGTCCTCCTGACTCCAGAATTGGTGTTCTATCCACTGTGACACCTAGCTGCCCCTATTTCCCCCTTTTTCTTACAGCAATGCATGAATATGAATCAACAACCAAGCATTTATGAAGGTCCTACTATGTTCCAGGCACTGTGATATAGATATATATTCTATGTTGGGACTGAAGATGTCACACTAGTCTTAGGGGATTGTAATGCTAAAGTAGGAAG
>NW_020954590.1:7498226-7630236 GCF_900497805.2 Vombatus ursinus | reverse complement strand
GTGACATCTTCTTTGGTGTTATTTCTAGAAAATATTGTATGTCTTCATAGAACTGACCAACTCTGGCTTCTTCAGCATCAGTGGTCAGACTTGTATCATTGTGATGTTGAATAGTTTGACTTGAACAGATATTATTCTTCATTTTAGAGATTATACCCCAGTATTGCTTTTCTCACCCCTTTATTGACTATGAGGGCTACTCTATTTCTTCTAAGGGACTCGCCCACAGTAGTATATATAATGATCATGGGAGTTGATACAAGAGTTTAAATTGATGAGATTTGACCTTTTATATTAATCAAGTTTCTTTGGAAACTGGGTGATGAGTGGAGTTACAAAAGTGGAGGTAATTACAAGACAAAAGCTTCACCTTTAGTCAAGTTTCTCTAGGATGTGGGTGAAGTTTACTAAGCGAAGGAACTGGGAAAGGGAATATTAAATCTAGCTTAATTAAGTCTTAGCAAAATAGAATTAAATTCAATTTTCAGTTTTACACTTCAGAACTCAGCTCAAGCACCACCTTCTACATAAGAACTTTCCTGATCAACCCAGTTTCTAGTGTCTCCCCCAAATTACTTCATATCTATTTAAATTTATTTTGTATACACTCACACATACACACACAGAGGTGCATGTGTGTATTTGTATGTATGTGTATGTATATATGTATATATTTATATATTTATACATAATATAAACATTATGTGTTTGTGTATATGTATATAGTCTGTCCTCACTGATAAACTATAAGCTCTTTGAGGGCAAGGACTGTTTAATTTTTATCTTTGTCTTCCAAGCATTTAGCACAGTATACACATACACACACACACACACACACACACACACACACACACACAATATAGAATGAGACCACTCTCATACCATCAGTCTTCCTTTAAAGTACCCTTCCTTTGAAACTATGATGGTGGGGGAGGGGCAGAAAATAATCAACCATAATGATTTCTACAGAATGTGCTTGATACTTTTGAAGTGCCTCTATCTATTTTTGAGACCATTTTGGATACTTCACTGTGTTTTCTTCATGGGGCCCTATGGCAAAAGGAGAAGGGGAAATAGCCAAATCCTGAAGTAATAGGATCTTCTGCAGGACCATTCATACCACAGTTTCTAACACTTGGGGCTAAGCCACAGGGGCCCAACTATATCTACCCCTAGTTCTGGATCTCCCCAGCATGCTCCAACTTCATGCTGTACTAGACTCTGGAACCTCCAGTAACTTTATAGATCACAACTTAGCCCAGATGAAATATGTCTTGACTAATCTAATGATTGAGAGCCATGCCCTTGCTTGAAGCCAGTCATATGAAAGATCTGTCACCAGCAGGTCCACATAGGAACTCTCAAAAACCATAATTCCTGATAGTTCACAGGAATTAGTGGGCTAATCTTGTATGATCTGTATCTCTGAACATGAATGCAGTAATAATTATATTCCATTCATTATCTCTAACTGTCACAGACCAACTTTGCTGCTACTGCTACTACTTGATATGTGTTGGAAGGTGGTTAGAGGGGGCCAGAGTAGGAAGTGTGTCTCAAGTCTGAGGCATGATAGGAAAATCGGTAGGGCTAGTCCAGGCCCTTCTCACCCTGAAGCAACTTTGATCTATGGATTTTGTCATTTCCTAACACTCTTATCACCTGGTCAATACATTACCCTTAGTAGGTACTTAAGTACTTAAGGAATCTTTGATTTCATTGGTATGTGAGCTCCTTCACCAATACTGATCACAACACCTCTAGGTCTTTATCAGTTATTGTGACCAACCTGGTAAATATGAAACTCTCTCACCATAGCTAGACTGGTTTTCAGATGATAGACACAAATATAAAAATAAATATATGTTGATTGCCTAATGCCATCCATACCTCCAGGGATGTTTGATGCAGATTTATTTCAAACTCTAAAAGTCAGAAATGGGTATTTTTTTAAATATCGCTCCCATAAAAACCCCAGCATCACCCTCTACAATCAGCATTTGTGCCCTGTGAGAGCATCATCCAGTATCATCATGAAAACATCATCTGTGGACCAAACTTTACCGCAGTGAAGAATGTTGGAAAGAGTTCTGCCACTGGAAACAGAAGGCCTGAACTGAGTGTCCCAGATGTGTATTAGCTCTGTAACTATGAACACAATTTCCAATAAGTTTCCTCACCTATAAAATGGGGCAATCCTACTTGCACCATCTAGTTCACAGGGGTTTTGTGAGGAAAGAGCTTTATAAACCTTAAAAGGCTACCACATATGTGAATATGGATGAGATGTTCTATGAGGGCCCAGGCTCATCCTCATGTGCCAGCATTAGGGCAGCTAGATGGTTACAGTGGATAGAGTACTGGGTCTGGAGTCAGGAAGACTCATCTTCCCTCCCTCCTGCTCCTCTTTAGGCTTTAACTTTGCTAGTTGATATGTTCTTGTGATGGAATCATTTGACTTTTTTTTTTAAAGGTAACAACAAAAAGGGCATCTGAGTGGTGCAGTGGGTAGAGTGCCAGACCTGGAGTCATGAAGACTCATCTTCCTGAGTTCAAATCTAGCCTCAGACATTTATTAACTATGTGACCCTGGGCAAGTCACTTAACCCTGTTTGCCTCAGTTTCCTCATCTGTAAAATGAGCTGGAGAAGGAAATGACAAACTACTGCAGTATCTTTGCCAAGAAAACCCCAAATGGGCTCATGAAGAGTCAGGCACAACTAAAAAACAACTAAACTCTGGGGACTCCCATTTGTAGCATTTGCCACCACTGCAACTCTCACTTCCGCCCTCCATTTCCCACTCCCTTCTTCTCTGCTATTCTAGGAAGCTCTGGTGCTAAGAGGAAGAAGGAGTATATATATATATTTAGTGACTTTGCTGGTGCGGGTTCTCTCTGTGGCACTTCTCAAAATTGTTTCTGGAGTGCTGCCTCATTTGTTCTATGGTACTTCTGCTGGGTGGAATCCAGTTCCTGTCAGGATCTAATAGATTGTCTGCCTTCTTTCTTCCTGCTCCCAAGAGGCCTCACAGCCATGTCAGGAAAAGGCAACTGAATTCTTATTCTTTGACTCCCCTGACCACTTTGTTTTCCATAGCTCAAACTTATCCTCTAGTATGTGGTATTGGGGCTAGGACTGGTTTGGGCAAAGAAGGCAAAAAAAAAGGGAGGGGATTTTAAAATTTAAAGGATGCACCTCTTATAATCCCTTTAAGAGTCTTCATAGGAAACTGTAGAGCTAAAGAAACAGAGTCCAGGTGAAAGGATTTTTTTTTTTGCCATCTGTTATTCTATATCTTAAGAAAAGAAGTATTTGATTGAAAGGAACCCTTCACAAAGTACAAAGTTTCTATTTTTTAAGGAAAGTGGAACTGTTGATCTAAAAAAATTAGTTGTTTTAATTTGTTTGATGAATTAATGAATGTCTTTTATGAGTGAGTATTCAATAGATGTTCACCTTTTTTTTAATTAAAAATAAAGTTGCCTGGGTACACAACCTTATGAAATATACTATGCATATTTATGAATGCTATAGAGAAATGTGAATTATTTTATGATAATAGTGAGTAAACACATCATCTCCTTTGTCAACATTAAAAAATAAATTTTATCTGCTTTATCAGAAAAAGAGTTCCAGTTTGTATAATGGAAGTTTTGTAAAATTTTTAAATGTACTTAAGTTTTTGCCATCCAGCATCAATCTTGACACTGCATAACGAGGCTTGACTTTGATATAGGATCTGCAAAGGCCTGCTTCATTCACCTCAGGACTCTCCCAGACACCATAAGCTTCATTTTGTCTATTAGCTCTTCCATTGTTGATATTCTCCCTATTCTATGGCTAGCAAATTCCTGTTACTCTGATCCCCAGTGATTCAGGAACCATTATCTACCTAGGTAGAAATGTTTTCTTTCCTTCGTCTCATCAATCAATCAATCGAAAAGTATTTATTAAATTTCTACTATATGCCAGACTCTGTGCAAGGACCCAGGGCTATAAATACAAAGAACAAAACAAACTCACCAGGAGCTCACATACTACTATCATACATTCCCCATGCCTCCCAGAAGAAGAAGAAGAGGAAGAAGAGGAGGAGGAAGAAGAAGTAGAAGAAGAAAAAGAAGATAAAGAAGAGGAGGAGGAGGAAGAAGAGGGAGAGAAAAAAGAGGAAGAGGAGCTTAGAAACACTAAATTCAGATATAATTGTAGCATATCCACACTCAGCCTCCCTTCTCTCTCTCAGAAGTTAAGCGAGTGAAAGAGTGAATATGCAAATCCTAAGTGATGAGATACCACCTTGGGATGACATTCAAAGTATGATAGGAGGTTAGAGGATATTAAGATTCTGAGAAGAATGAGAGTTGAAGGTCAAGAGGGAGGAATGAATGTCAATGAGTTTTGGCATTCAGTCTTGGTGAGGTATCGTAGGTATTCAACTAATCTCTTTCACTGATGATTAATGCAGCTAGGTTGTCCAGTGGATAGAATTCAGAACTTGGAATCAGAAAGACCTGAGTTTAAATCATGCCTCATTTATTCCCTAGTTGGATAACCCTGGCCAAGTCACTTAATCTCTATGTCTCAATTTCTTAACCTGTAAAACAAGGGTAATAATATCATTCACTGAATTGTTGTAAGGATCAATGGAGATAATAGTTGTAAAAAGCTTTGCAAACTTTTTAAAACACTATATAAATGTTAGCTATTATTATTATTAGGAGGAGGAGGAAGGGGATGGTTTAGAATTACTTTTCATAAATAACTTGCATGGTACTAACTTAATTATTATTTTCTAGTTTATCTTAATTTTATTAAGACCTAATTTTATTAGGACTGAACACAAGTCACTGTCAACTGCAGAAGGGTTGATTTATTATAAGAAAAGAACACTATGTGTTAATTGCAGGCTTAAAGTTAAATTATGTCCCATTTTCATGCAGCAGCAATGTAATCAGAAGATGATCACGTGCCTACATTAAACATTTACATTAGAAGTGCCTAATTACACTAGGATTTGTTTCGGTAGCATTGGCAGATGTTCTGAAGAGCCCTGGAAAATGGCATTTGCTGTTTCACAGGAGATAGGGCAAGATGAATATTATTAGCCTGTCATTAATTCAGGACAGATGTAGGTAGAGATAAGACAGGAGATTTATTTTGTATTTGGTTGATTCTTCAATATATATTAATCATCTGTGCTTCTGGTCAGGACAGTGTTTCCTGTCAGTCTCCCCATAATAGTACAAGACAAATACAGGAAACATCGATCTTCTCATATAGAATGTTACAGAAACATGGATTGTTTAATCTGTGGGTTAGAGTGTCAGTGTTTAAAAAGAAGAGAGTTCACAATTACAGTCGAGAACATGTTTCCCAGAACCTTTTGCTCACCATGAAAAGGTACCAGATTACATATTCTATAAGACTTTGCTCCCTTGTTCCCTTTAAGCCCTGTAAGATGGTTATTAGCTATTAGAGGTAGAGAGAACTGCACCCTGTCAATTATTTCCCCTCATCAAAGGAACTTTCCATTATTCCAACAGGTCTATGATCTTATGGATGTTAGTATTACCTCCATTGATGTATATCACAACCCATCTTTGCCTGTCCATTCTGTGCAAGTTTTATCCAAGTCCTCCTGTAAATCTGTCACAGGCCTAAGGGCTTTTTTCATGTTCTCTTGACATTATATGTATAAGAATGTAATACACAATTGAGCTATCCATCACTTATCCTGGTTATCTATCAGTCACTTCGTAAGTAGGGGGGAGGGAGGGAAGAGATTATATATTTCTTTTATGACTTCATTTTTACCACTTTTCCTGTGTAATTCCTCATTTATAATGTATTAACACTTGTAGACATGTACCATATACTTCTTCAATGCTTATTGGACTATTCTTTGTATAATTATTTTTTTCCCATCCAACCATGCTTGAGAATGCAACCATCTTTTCCCTCCTTCCACTTTGACTAAAACAGACAAGAGAATTATGGAAGTATTTGGAAGTCAATTTTCTACCAACTTTTTTTGGTAACTATCATTAATCATTGAGGTATTCACTTTAATTTCATACAAAATAGAAACAATATTATCATAAGGGAACTCAGCAAGCATCCCTTTACTAATAGTCTGGTCCCAATCTAAGAGGAAAATTAGACAGAAACAGCTCAAAGGACTCAGGGGAATCCATGTCCATCTTAACTCCTAATGAAGCCATTATATCCACCTTTAGAAATTAGTTTCGCTTCCCAAGACAGATTTAGAGAATCCATGAACTGAAGAAGACAAAGCTACTTTACCTGTGGGACTAGAGCTCCTTGGTGAACCAGCCCTTTGTAGAATCACTGAAACCCAGAACAGAATGGGACCTGCAAGGAAGGATTTCTAGCCCAACTCAGACCTGAACATAAATTTATCTATTGCATCCCTAATGAGGAACATTCTGCCTTTGCCTGAGAACCTCCAGTGAATAGCAATCCACTGCCTCCCAAGCATGTGCCTTTTTTGGATTGCTTGTCAGGAAGTTTTTTCTTCATTCAAGCTGAAATCTGCCACCGCAGACTTGAAACTAAGTCAGACACTGTGCCAAACTGCCCTGGAAGTCCTAGGCTGCATTTTAAAAAAAAAAAAAAAAAAGACTCAACATCAAACTCCCCCCCACATTATTGTTGTTGTTGAGCCATGAGCCCCACTTTTATTGACCCCATTTGGGGTTTTCTTGGCAAAGAAAGACCAGTTCCTTTTCCAGCTCATCTTACAGATCATGAAACTGAGGCAAACAGGGTTAAGTGACTTGTCCAGATCACACAGCTAGTAAGAGTCTGAGGCTGGATTTGAACTCAGGTCTTCTGCACTCCAGGCCAGGTGGTCTATCCACCTAGCTGCCGTCTCCACCACCACCATTAGCAATACAATAGCCAGCATTTTATAGTATTTTTCATATGTAAACTCAAATGATCCTCAGACTAGGGAACTAAGAAGTTCTCTTATTATCCTCTTTTGCAGATGAGAAAACTGAGACCATGAAAGGTTGAATGAGGTTGAATTTCCCCAGTGCCACAGAACTAATAAATGTCTAAGGCAGCATTTAAACTCAGATCTTCCTGACTCCAGGCCCAGAGCTCTGTCCACTGCGCAACTCGGTTGCCAGCACAACTGATTACTGTTGAAGCAATTCTAGCTGTGATCCCTGTGCTCAGCTCAACGACTACCTCATCTTTGCTATCTTCTTTTCCAGTACCAACCTTGGCCTAATAGCCACATATATTTGTCTCTTCCACTACTGGCCCCATCCTGGTTCTCACTCATGATTTTCCCCCTCTGGCCTGCCTGCTTTGGAAGGAAGTGTCTGAGCAAGTTCTCTACTATATTTTTGACCTGACATCCACCAGATCTTCCTTCATCAAGGGCTTAAGTCAGATTTCTAGGTTCCAGCCTCAGAACCAACTAATCAGGGTTTTACACAGTCTTCTACTCTAATTAATCAGCCTTATCTCCTACCCAAGCCTTAACTCTGAATACTCATTTGTAATACTTACTCATCTGCCTTCTTCTAGTCTTTAGAAAGAGAGATCTTAGCCCTTTCTCAGGATACATTTCTCGGTTAACCATGGTCAAAGGTGGCACATACTCTTAAGTACTTCTGGGTTATAGCCTTGTACTTTCTTTGGCTTCTAGTTTAACCACCAGAGGGGTTCTGCTATCTGGCTCCAAGCTGAGGAGGGAGAGCATTCCAGGCATGAGGGATAGCCAGACAAAATGCCTAGAGATGAAGATGTCTTGGTGAGAAATAAAGAGGCTTGTTCTGGAACAGCAAAGAGGCCAGCATCACTGGATCTAAGAGTATGTAGCAGGGAATAATAGTGATGATGATGATGATGATGATGGCAGCTAACATTTATATAGCTCAGAGCTTTACAATTATCTCATTTGATTGTCACAACCCCCTGCAAAGCAGGTGCTATTATTATCCCCATTTTACAGATAGAAAACTGAGGCAAATAGAGATGAAGCAACTTGCCCAGGGTAACACACACAACTAGTAAGGATCTGAGGCCAGATCTGAACCCAGGTCTTCATGACTCCAGAACTTGTGCTCTGATATAAGAAGACAGATGGTAGGAAGGAACTAGACTATAAAGATTTTTGAGCTCCAGATGATTTTGTATTTGATCCTTTAGGTGACAGGGAACCATTGGAGTTGATTGAGTCAAAGCGGTGACATGGTCAGACTTATCTACAATACTTAAAAAATGAAATGCCTGTTGCTTGCTTTTTCCCAATCCTACAAAGAAATATTGGGACTCTTTCCCACAACATACATGGCTCTGGGCTAATGCTGGCCCACGAGTCTGTCAAGGTGGTGTCTAAGTCAATTGGAATATAGGTTTCCTAATGCCTTATTTTTTCTTTGCTTCAGTAAAGCACTATTTATGGTGAAAACAAGATTTAGTGAGGAATTTCATTGGAAATTACCCTGTCAAGATGTCAGTTTTCACTTTATGAGAGACAGAGACAAAAAAAATGAGAAGGGAGGAAAGCAGTTAGGTGTTCCTGTTGTAGTACTTACATCACCATCTTCAACAATAAGCATTTATTAAGCACCTGCTAAATGCCAGATACTATGCTAAGTGCTGTTGTTTGTCCTTTGTTTTGAAGAGAACCAATGACATCACAGGGGATGTCTTGATTCTTTTGTGAACTGGATTTAAATAGAGATAGAATTGTACAAAGTCATCAACCTTACTCTCTTTTTGCAGAGTCATCAAAATCTAGCGGCAGGACAAAAGGCAAGATGACTGGCAATGGCCCCAGATGCAACCTTGGCATCTTTGATGTCTGACCATGGTCATTGGAACAAACTGTTCTCATGTGCCCATTCTGCTGGGGAAAGTCTTCACATGCTTGGGGTAGATATCCCAGAAATTACAGGTCAGAAGTCCATCAGTTACCCTCAATCTGGCTTAGCCAATATGCCAAGATGGTTTGCCAAGGTATGGCCACTGTTCATGCTGCAACCTCTTGGAGCCACAGGTGAAAGTTGAGTAGACACCAAAGGTGGGTGAGCAAGCCCTGACATCAATAGCGCTAGTCCTCCTTGAACACCTTAGCTAAGTGTTAGGATACAAAGACAGGCAAAAACACCTTCCCAGGACCCAAGAAGCTCACACTCTAATGAGCGAGAAAACATGCAAATCTGAGGCCAGATTTGTGCAGCTATGTACATACTGGATATACACAGTATAAATGATGTACAATCAGTCCTCAATATTTAAGTGTTTCACTTTCTGATTTCAAGAATTTCTACGATTTTGTTACCTCACTTTCACCAAACATTCCCAGTTATGTGTAGTAGAGAAAAAAAAAATGAGAGGTACAATGCATGCAAGTTTGTGAAGTGGCTGCCATCCTATTATGTGCTTCACTGGTCTTATTCTCCTTACTGTTGCAGAGTAAAGAGCTCCCCATGCATTCATTGCATATTTTCATTATTTGCCTTTAAAACTCAAGTTTTGCATTGCAATTATACCCCTGAATGCAAGGCCTTTGGGCTCTATGTCCAAGTGTGCAAGGTCAATGATGTGGTTTACTGAGAAAATAAAGGTGTTAAATAAACTTTGTGCCTAAATGTCTGCATTCACAGTAGGTGGAGAGTTCGGTGTTAACAAATCAATAATTCGTTATATCCACAAAAAGGAGCAAAATATTCATAAAAAGGTTTGTGAATCTGCTCCAGAAAAATGCTGATGTAACCTTTCAAGTGGGCAATGAGGGAATTGATAAAATGGAAAAGTGGCTAAGCTTTTGAGTTTTGATATTAATTTTATTAATATTAATGTGCTGATGTTAATAATTAATGTGTTAATATTTTGTTATAAAGAATTGTATGCAAAATGTGCATTTTCAGTAATCTCTAGCAAAAGATTAGAGTATTGGGTGGTCATGGGAACCTAACTCCTGATTTCCCATAGGTTCGACATATCAACATTTGAGTTTTTTACTTGCATGCCATTTTCTAGGAATGTTCCCATTGAAAGTTGAGGATTGACTGTATGAATAAGTGGGAAGAGAGGGGACAGTAAAGGCCTCCACAACTCAGATTTGAGCTGAGTCTGATTTCCATGGAAGCCAAGAAGTACAAGCAAGGAGGGAGAGCATTCCAGGCATGGCAGACAGTGTAGGAGGAGGCTCAAAGTTATTAAATCAACAATTCTGGGTTGTAGTCCTGGCTCTGCCACTAATCTTTCTGAACCTGTTATTTTCCATATAATATTTGCATCTAAGATGACCTTCCATTTTCAGTTTTCCTTGGACCTTTGGCCCAGAGAAAAACACAGAGCAGTTCGTTCCAGCTCAGCCTTCTAGTAGCTCCCTTGAGGAAAAGTCAAATAATAGTAACAGCGGATGTTTGTGTAGTACTTTACCATTTGCAAGGTAAGATCCTATAATGGGGACTGGGCAGACCTATGGAGATGCACATATCATTGAGAAGCTGTGCTTGCTGCTCAACTCAGAAAGTGCAACCATTGGGTTTCACCACATATGCCTACCCCTAGTCATGTGAGTCAGTCTAACATTGTTCACAATCTCTGCAATCATTGCTTCTTTGATTAGCATGCTCTGGAAAAGTCTCTCCAGCCATAACACAAACTAAGAGGCCTTTTTTTCCCCTCCTGGCTGAGGGTATCAAGATCATAGAAATATAGTTCTAAAGCTGGAAGTCACCTCAGAGACCACCCTAACTTGTTCATTTTACAGATGAGGAAACTGAGATCCAAGAAGGTTAAATGACTTGCCCAGGATTATGCAGGTAGTAAATGGCAAAGGCAAGATGTGAATCCAGGTCCTCTGACTATGAAAAACCAGTGTTCTTTCCACTGTATTACACTGCCTTCTATGTAAGATAATAGTGATGGCTGACATTTATATAGCACTTTAAAGTTTGCAAATCTACATACATTATACCACATTCGAGCTTTACAACAACTCTTCTGAGGTAAATATTACAGTTTTTATTATTCACATTTCACAGACAGGGAAAGCAAGGTATAGTGAGGTTAAATGACTTAGCCAGGGTAATACCACTAGTGTTAAAGGAAGAATCAGAACTCAGGTCTTGCCTGACTCTGATTCCAACGTGCTTTTTGTTATACTATGCTGCTCCTGAGTTCAGACTTTGTCAAAGGAATTTGCTGCAGCACTCACTCCTGGCTGGCTCAGTTCCCAGTACTCTAACAGGCATGCCAGCTATTCTGGCTTCTGCTTTGGACGCTGTCCCTGGGTGTTCACTGGTAAGTTATTTATTCCTGGCTTTTATTTCAGATGTTTTGAAATATTGAATCATGAATGTTCCCAAGGCTACCTACTCTATTTCTGCTTCTCCAAATGAATGAACAAATGAAAAGGCATTTATTAAGTAACTACTCAGTGTCAGACTTTAAGCTAGGCATTTGGGATGCAAATATGAAAGAGAGACTTGATCCTTTTCCCTTTTAGGTTATAACCTATGGCTTCTGAGAATTAGAGCCTATCCCTGACACTTCCACTGACCGTAGCAAATCCTCCCAGGCACATTCCATCCTGACAGTGGGTTCCCTAAACAGAGCCAGCCCTTTATCCACCTGTCCTTGGCACATAGCTGCCACCCAGTGGCAATTTGCAGCATTACACCATCTAAATTACAGCCTGGCCCTCTATGTCCTGGGAACAGCTGAAGGAATGGAGGGTAATATTCTCGCTACAGAACTGGATGCACTTTGGAACCTCAGCCCTGCTCATTGACAGATATTCCAGTTCCCTGCCAGAGAGACTTGGCACTGGCAGCTGTCTGGCCAAAGCTAGGTTGTGGGAGGAAAATGGAGGAGAAAAGGTGGGAGGAGTGGGAAGAAGGGTTTGGAACCCAACTCTGTCACTTAGTAGGACCTTAGATAAATCAATTCCCTTCTCTGGGCCTCAGTTTCTTCATCTGTCAAATGAGGGATTTGGAGAGGCTAATCTTTAAGGTCCCTTCCAGCTCTAAATTCCATGATCCTAAATGGATATAGTCATGGAGAATTAACTCATTCTCCTATCCCTTAATCCCAGCCAATGGCACATGGCCAGACGCTCCTCTAATTTGCCCCTTTGTCTACCCTGGCACAGACAAAGCACTTTGTACTGACTGATGTTCTTAAAGCCCCCAAGGAGTCCCTGCTGGCAACTCTCATTGCTTTTTCAAAGCACACACTCACACACACACACACACACACACACACACACACATACAAAATGGGCAGAAGAGGGGCTGCAATTATGTGAGGATGTTTTCCTTTATTTTCTTCTAGGAGGAAAGAAATATGTGAGAGAAGGGGAAGCAGCAATTAAGTTTATATGGTTCTTAAGGAAGAATGCAATCCCTCCTTACAGGCATTTGTGTTTTTTTTTAGCACTTCAGATAATAGATCTGGGAGTCTAAGAAATAGGGACAGAGCACTCTTCTTGGAGTCTCTCACCAGGAGTCCTTGAGACAGTTCTCCAGAACTGCTTCATTGAGTTCCCAGAATACTCCGTGTTCTCTGCAGGTACAGACAGATAACTTCGCTAGAAAAGGACCCCTGAAAGTAAGCCTGCAATGCACCAGTTTAAGAGGAGGGGATGGGGCGAGGAGAGAAGGAATGTGAAGTCTTCGTCCCATCAGTTCAGTGGTTAAGTGACTTAAATAGAGATTAAACATGAGAGTTAAAGAATCTAAGATTGTTGGAGCTGGATTGGACCTTAAAGAAAATCTAATCCAACCCAATTAGCAGAAGAGGAAACTGAAGACCTGAGAAGTTCAGACACTTAACCAAGGTCACATAACTAAGGATGTAATTAGGACTCAGATTCAAACTTGGATCCCTTAGAGTCAGGGTTTCTGATTCTAAGTTCAGTGTTTTTCCAATTAAAGCTCACTTCCAGATACCTGACAGGCATAATATTTACATAATCATTATTACAAACTCATAGAACCCCAGAGAAGATGCCTTGCCACATATGTGTATGCACAAGCATACACACACACACACACACACACACACACACACACAGAGTTATGTAAACACTTCTTTACTTGTGTAGTTTCAGATCAGAGCAGGTCTCAAAGACCTGTCTTGGTCCAGAGCAATAAGGGGAGATCCACTCAGAGCTTGTGAAACCCTGGACAATGCCCAAACAGCATTGGTTAATTCTGGGACTTTTCTGGAGATTCTGGTTCCCTGGGAAATATGTAAGAGAATAAAGACTAAACTCCTGGGGGGGGGGAGAAATTGAAACTCAAAGTTTAAAAAAAATGAATGTTAAAAATTATTTTTACATGTAGTTGGGGAAAAATAAAATACTAAATAAAAGCTTAAAAAAAGACTCAACCCCCTGCTAGAGCTAGTGGCTCTTAGTACTGTTCTATCTTTTCTTGGAAGTCAGAGATTTCTAGAAAAAACAAAGATGTTCCAGTCTATAAGGAAGATTAAAATCTTTCTTTAAAGGTATTTTATGCTTTGATACTTAAGATAATAAAGAGATGGTGTTCTGAGTATAACCAGGTATTCAGACTTTCCCTGAAAAGGTTCTGAAAAATAACAGCATGGACTTCTGGGAATCATAGTTCTGATGGGCATTATGAGTTCCACCTAAGTGGAAACTCACTCTGTCTGTTGGGACTATGATTCCCAGCACTCTAACTACCAGAAATGAAGGTATTATTCTACCCTCTTTCTGATCAGCATTATGACAGCTTTCACTATGCTCTTTCATTGTTTCTTCCAGCCTCTTCCCTATCTTTCTTCTCTCCTCCTAACTAATTCATCATATGTTGCTTTTCTTTTCATGGAGCTAGGAAAGGATGGATCCAAGCAGTAGTGCTCTGGTTAATGTCCAATAACCATCTCTCCAGAGGAAAAATGTACCCATGATACATTTTAAGTTTAATCTGTATTACTAAGATTTTGTACATATTTTTTTTAGTCTGGAAATCAACAAAATAATAAAACAAGGCCTCATTTGTAGCACTAGGTAAATGCTCATAATGATAATTTAACAATTGGCTTTCAGGAGTCTATTTTAACCAGATCCACCACACATCTGACTTCAAAGGTATAAAAAAATCCAGAAGTAAGTAGAGGTGGCCAAGTGTTCCTACTTGATAAGCAATCATGGAGGTCCATACAGTTTGGGGGGAATACAACTAGCTCATACTCTGTCACCACTGGGTTTCTATATTTTAGAGATAGCAATGGCTTTCCTCACATAGAAATGCAAAATTTAGAGAAGATATCTTTCTTTGTGGAGTTTATATTCCAAGTCATTAAAAAGCCATTGTCCAGGACAAACTACAGTTGATTATAGTCAACAGACAGTAAATGCTTCTTTGTTTTCCAGACCCTATAACTACGGCAGCCCATTTGTCACTCCATAACTCTTTAGACTGTGACGCTAGACACTGGAAGAGCTTCAGGGATTCCTAACACCATTCTATAGAGGATCAAGTGGGACTTTGTATGAGTCCAAGTGATACGTTCTAGATTGTAGATAGTCTAGGAGTATTGTCTGGGCTTAGGATAGAACCAAAGGATAGAATCAAAACCCCAAGAGGTTGAGGAAAGTTTCAGGATCCTCTCAGAGTTTCAAATTCATTCTAGTACCAGTAGTTAGCCAAAATGTACATGAAATCACTTTGAAAAGCTTAAACTGCTTTACAAGGATAAGATACCATTAGTAGTAGCATACTCACAGCATTTCAGAGTTGAAAGGTACCTCAGAAGTCATCTGGTCCAAACCATAGGTGAATAAGACCTCCCCTCTCTTAAATTGTTACCATCTTGACCCAGTGACTGAAGACCTCCAGTGAGGTGGAAATCAATCAAAGGGACCTCACTACCTCTTGGCTAGGTCTAATTGTTAGAATCATTACTGTCATTGTCTTTGTTCATCCTTCTTTCTCAAAGAAGACCAATGACATCACGAGGGTGATGTATTGAGTTGCTCATGAATTGGATTTAAGTGAGACAAAGCTGATCAAAGTCGTCAGTCTTATTTTCTCCTCCAGAGTCATCAAAGTCCATCAGCAAGATAAAAGTCAAGATGACTGGCAATGGCCCCAGATGCTGTGGACAACCTGGGCCTTTCCAAATTAAGGTAAATGTTTTATTTCTCTATCTTGAGTTACTTAAGCTATGAGGTTGTCCTTGCTAATGCTCCCTCTAGAAGTAACTTTCAAAAATATCTACTTTTTTTTCCCATTTAGGGTCTCATGACCCAAGTGTGCCCAAGAAAGATAAATAAGAAAACCTTCAGAGGTGATTGTCTTTTTTATTTTTTTGCAAGGCAATGGGATAAAGTAACTTGCCCAGGGTCACACAGCTAGTAAGTGTCAAATGTCTGAGGCCAAATTTGAACTCAGGTCTTCCTGAATCCAGAGCTGGTACTCTATCCACTGCACCATTTAGCTGGCCCCTGAGGTGATTGTCAAGGATGCAGGCTGTTACTGATATTATAACACAGAGTCATTGCCACTTAGCCCTTTGGTGCGATTAAAGACAAAGACCTCAAGCATGATGTAGGACAGCCCAATGCATTTCCCAGAGGAATACAATGTAGGTTAGAATAAGTTCAGTTATATGGGGGAATTGCTCAGGTTACCAGACTCCTAAGAATCACACTTCTCCACCACAGAGAGTTCACTCTTAGCCAGCACTATGTTGGTAAATATTTGATAACAGTCTCTCCAGAAGAAGAAAAAAAAATTTACACAGGATATACTTTAAGGTTTAATCTGCATTATTAACATTTTTCATCCCTTTCTCAAGTCTACACAATCAACCAAACAATAAATTAAGCCCTGATTCATAGCTTAAATGTTCACACTGAAAATTTAATAATCAACTCCCCAGAGGTGGTTTGAGCTAGTTCCAACATACCCTCTACTTCTGGCTTTCTTGCTTTCTTTCCTATCAACACATTCAGGTCCAAAGCTACAGGATCGGTGCCCACTTAAGAAGCAGCATCTGAGAGCCCTGGACTATCTTCTCTCCCATAAACTGGGTATAGGTGGCCTCAAAATGGGTCAGAGGTTGACATCTCACTAGGGCTATCAAATTGGAGACAGTCGCTGCCTTCCTGATCTTGTGATCCCACTGCCACGGATCCCTGGTTGTAGTGACAATCTCTCCTCGTTTTTACATGACTTTTCCCTCACTTCCATATCCCCTGCTCTTTATTTGAAGTGCTGTTTTTCTTTTAAGTCTTTTCTCCTTTTCAACTTTAGTCTTTCAGATGTTTGACTTAGGAAAATGACTGTTTTCTTTGAAATCCAAATTTACCATGTCAGCCCTTTGAGAATTGGCAGTTTACCAAGAGGAGCTATACCCAGTGCATTCAAGAACTCCTCTTCTCTTAACAGGCCAAGTGGATTTAGTATCCCTTCTTCGATGAAAGAAAAAAGAGGCCCTTCTTTAACTTCTGTTGACTAGGCCCTTTCAGTGATTACTTTCCAGAGTTGTTGTATTGGCCCTCATAATTCTCTGAACTATAAAGCTGCTTATTCTCCATCTTAGTGGCCCTGGGTGACAGTGCCAGATGAACCGAAGCAAGTTTTAATGGTTTGTGTGCATATTTAACTTCTTTATATGTGTGAAATTTCTCCCCTTTAATCTAGCTAATTAAGGTAGCTTAGGTTACTCAGTTAGAAGATGTACAACGTAGCTGGGAGAAATTAACTAACAAGTTCACAATTGCTCCCAGATTAAATTTCTCAAACATTGATGATCCTGGTAATAATGAAATGGAGCATGAGCACCTACAATGTTCAGCACTGATGCAATTTGAAAGAAGGTGAAAGGGTACATATACATCCATAATGGTAGTCGGTTTTTAAAAACCTTTACTTTTAAAAATCAGATTAGTGCATTTCTCATTTAGACCATGCCCGTAAAACATTACAGGATTATTTCTAAACTTTTGAGTAATGCATCTTGGGAAATGACAGAGCTGGCTTCAAAATCTTTTCCATGGACCTTGGCTGGGAGCAATTCCAAATTGTTCTGCTCCTGTTTCTCTATAAACCAAAATCTATGAGCACCATATCTGAAAAGCTACTGAAGCCAAACTACTGGGGACTATGACTAACTTACATGCTGATTTTTTAAAGTGACTGAATTATTATTTTAATGAAAAACATGACTTTGCAGAGGAAAGTAGCAGGCCCATCTTTTCAAGTAGTCAGTTTTAAATGCAGCAACATTTCTTTTCCAGTAAATATGTATGTATGAATATGTACATATACATATATTTATTATTTATTTAGATGGGATAATAGTCATTTTCCCTCTTGGGGGAACAAAGAGGGAAACCTCTTCAAGGGGAAACCAGTTCATTTCAACCATAAATTGCTATTTAAAATATAATTTAAATATAAGTTGGTCCTGCTTTTAAAAATCTTTTTATGAAAATCAAAACACAAAATAGGTAAATTTACAGAAGAATTCTTTACATAAAAATTTTACCATCAAGATTTTTTTAAAGTAATGCTCCTCTGGCATTTGAAATACAGGAAGGTGCCCTGAATTTGGAACTAGTAGATTTGGGCTCAGACCCCAGTTCTGCCACTTTTAACCTACATGAACTAAGGCAAGTTATTTAATCTTCTGAGTTGTAATTTCCTCATTTGTAAAATAAAGGGTTTGGACTAAATGAACTGGAAAATCCCTTGTAGATCTAAATCTAAGAGTTAATTTTACATACACAAATTTACATACACAAATTTTTTACATACACAAATTTTCAGGAGTATATTTTTCATTAGACATTATTATTATCATCACCTAAATGGCACAGTGGATAGAGAGCTAAGCCTGGAGCAAAGAAGAACCGAGTTCAAATTCAGCCTCAGACACTTACTGGGCAAGTCATTTAACCCTGTTTGCCTCAGTTTCCTCATCTGTAAAATGATTCCTAGAGAAGGGAATGGCAAACCACTCCAGTATCTTTGCATGATAACTGCAAATGGGGTCATGAAGAGTCTGAAACAACTGAACAACAACATACTTACCATGTAAAACGAAGTATACAGACTACTTAATTTTACAGACTATGCATGAAACTGGGAAGACTTGTATGAATTAATGCAGAGTGAAGTGAGTAGAACCAGAATAATTTATAAAATAACAACATTGTAAAAAGAAGCAACTTCGAAAGATAAAAGAATTCTGATCAATGCAAGGATCACTCATGATTCCAGAGGACCAATAACAATGCATGCTGCCAACCTCCTGAAAGAAAGTGGATGGATTCAAGATGCAGAAGGCAATACACATTTCTGGACAGGGCCACGGTGAGATTTGGTTTTGCTTGACTATGCATATTTATTACAAAGACTTTCTTTTTCCCTTTTTTTGGGGGGGGGGTGCTAAAAGCAGAGGAAATAAATATTCATGAATTGACAACATAAAATTAAGAAGAAGAAAAAAAAAACAGACCATGTATTATTAAAGCTGTAAATTATTTTGTTAAAGTTGTTGAACTAGACAAGCCTCAGGTTAATTTTTATGCTTCCATCCCTCTTTTTCTCTTTCTGTCATGTTTCACGACTGACCTCTACTGAGCATTAAGTAGACTAAAAACAAAAACACTTTTTAGTTCTTAAGTTAATGCTGTCCTTTGGACTAGCATTATCTCCTTTCAAATACATACAGAGACTGATTAAAAGCTATTGTGATTTAAAGGAACAGACCTGCATTATTAGCCTGGATGACAAGCTGCCAAGAATGATAAGGAAGCCTGTGGTGTCAGGATAACCAAATTCTAAATTTAGGTCTTGTGTGATGCTTGCAAATGAGTAGATTATGTTAATATATGCAGAAGCTTGCCCATTTATCTAGACAGGGTCTGCTGAAGCTTTGGGGCTTAAAAAACAATTAAATTTTATTTGTAAAAGCACATTACATATTATTAAAAAACAGAGTTGCAATGCAATTGAGTTAATAAAATAGTCTCAAGTTAATAAAATACTCAATACAAGTTTTTTTATTAATTTCATCTCTTAATACTACTAGAAATACAAAAGTTTATTAGTGTCCATGCAAATAATAGTAATAATAAAAAATAACATTTTAAAAATACTGAATCAAACTTCTTTGTATCTGAATAGGGAGCGTCTAACAATGTGCACATGAATAGGCCTTTTTTTCCACTTGGGTTGGCTTCTTTATGTGGGCCTTCTTATATGTAGCATATGTATAAATTTAGATCCTTAATTTAGTATATCAGGATATCTCTTGTTATGAAAAGTGTCCCAAGTCTTAGTTCAACTTTTAAGTTTTATTAGTTCAAAGCTGCACTGAGACTTTTGGAACACCAAGTTTCTAATTTTAAAAATCTGAGTTTAAATATTATTTTTCAAAAGATTGGCCAAGAGGGGCAATTTTTAAAGAACTTTCTTTTCCTTGGATACAGCATTCATTTGTAAAGCACTTAGCACAATGACTGGCACAAAGTAGACACTAAATAAATGTTTATTCCCTTTCCTTCCCTTAGCTAGCATGACAATGGCAAGTCAGTTTAATCACACAGGTAGATTTTGCTTCCTTGCTCCTTTCAAGGTCCAAATAAATGGAGCACTGGGAAAATTTGGCACTTTATCAGAAAGTGCAAGTTTTAATTTTATTCAATGAGGACTTAACTTTTATGGAAATGTGGAAACAAACAACACTAGCAGGGGAAAAAAAAAACACTAAATAATTCTTCATTAGCATCCATTCTCTCCAATGGAGCAGTAGATTTCTGGGTGGCTAATAAGTACATCTGATTTTCTTTATCTTCCAGATGAGGAAGAGAGGTCTAGAAAAAGTCTCTGGCAAACAATATACTGGTCTTCATTAGTCACCAAGTCTCCAAGAGAACCTTCTTTGCTATGTAGTGTATACCTTAGTATTTTTTTTCCATACTACTAATATCCTACATTCATATAGCATCTTCTAGTTTTCAAAGCACTTTGCTATTTAATCCTAATGACAATTCTATGAAATACTTAGGACAGATATCATCATTTTTATAAATGAAGACATTGAGGCTATACAGCTCACCAAAAGTCACAGCTAGTATTTCAGTCCTCCAAGTCTGAGTCCAGAGCTTCTTCCAATATACTTTGTTGCTTCTCTATTCTTCAGAATTTATCCATGAGGAGGCAGCATCTACCAATGGTATGGAGGAGAAGAGTTTATTCCACTCACTCCCCCCAAATGATGTGCTATCCTATAGATTTTCAGCAGATGGATTACACAAAGATTGATTCTAGGAGTTTTATGGCTTTCATTAATTCTACCACTAACTATATATATAGACATACATATATTTGTGTCTATATGTGTGTGGGTGTGGGTGTGTATCCAAGTAGGTGCACATGAAAAATAAGATTAGCAATAAATGCCTATCCTTCGCAGGAACTTGCCAAACAAGGAAATGAAGTCAGCATTAAAAAATAGATAAAAATAAAAATAAACCAACCAGGTGAAAATTGCAGGCTTGTAACTATGATCATGAAACAGAAAGACTTCTGTAGTTGGCAATTGTCCAGAAAGACAAAAATAGGCTAGAAATTAGGGGGTTTCTTAGGGTTTCTAAGAATGGGGCCTTGGGATAGGGGTGGTAGAGACAGGAAGAGCATTTCCTTCACCACAGCTGCTGATTGGCAAGTTTTTCTATACCTATCACATTTAGACGTTACAGGGAATATTAACATCACTGTCATTTTGATCTGGATGCAGACATAGACAACCAGAGGGTTTTATGGGGAAGCTTGAAGGCAGTGATACTCTTACTTTGGTGCAGTAGAATCGGGTTGTGATGGGATACTACTGTGCTACAAGAAATGATGAGCATAAAGATCTTAGAAAGGTATGGAAAGACTTACACGAAATGATGAAGAGTCAAGTGGGCAGAACCAAGAGAACATTGCATATAGTAACAGGAATATTGCTTTAAGAACAACTTTGAGCAACTAAGTCATTTTGACTATTATAAATATACAAATTAAAAATAAAGGACAAATGAAGAAAGACACTATCTGCATCCAGAGAAAGAACTGATAAATAGATGTATAGAACAATTTTACATACATACATACATACATACACACACACACACACACATATATACACATATATATTTTTGTGTCTAGTGGTAGCTATCTCTAGGACAGGGGGGAAGGAAAAAAGGGAAAAAATAAATTTACATGATAATTTTGTTGAATATTTGGAGGGAATAGCAAGTTGTACACAGTAAATTTTCAGTTTCATGTGCAATCTTCTTTTTTACTGTACTATGTTGTAGAAATTCTTGTTTTATTCCATGAATTTAAAATAAAATAAATTTTTTTTAAAAAAATCAGGCCTGAGACTCTATGCCCCTCTATAATTTCCTCTGTCCAACAACTTGTAACCAGTCTAGTTACTACCTCATTAATGGTCAATTCAAAACCCTTATTTTTAGAGTAATAGGAGGAGGACTGAACTTGGTGTCAGAGAATCTGGGTCCTAATGCCATTTCTGCCTCTTACTACCTATATGGCCTTGGGTAAGTCATTTAACCTCTGAACCTCAGTGTCCTTACCTTTAAAATGAGGGGGGTTGCACTAGATGACCTCTAAAGTCTCATTCAACTCTAGATTTATGAGCCCATGATCCAACAGAAATGTAATACTACTTCAGAAATAAAATGAAATGCTCACTTTTCTGACAGAATTTATACCAAAAGAATTTTTGCAATAATTTTTTCTTCAAGGAGCATTCATATTTATGGGGAGAAGACTATATAGAAGCAACTGAAGAAATATAGGACAAAAGTCACCATTTCTACCCTATCCCTTGTAGTCTTTCTTTTTTTTTTTTGTTGGCAAAGCAGTCAGGGTTAAATGACTTGCCCAAGGTCACACGGCTAATGTAAAGTATCTGAGGCTGGATTTGAACTTAAGTCCTCCTAACTCCAGGGCCAGTGTACCATCTAGCTGCCCCTCCTTGCAGTCTTAATAAATGAAGCCCAGGAGGAATTTTTGTGTCTCTAGCTTTGATGTTGAAGAGCATGGTGACAGTTGAGAGAAGTTTGCTCATACCAACAAGACAAACTGAATTAGATGATGCTAATGGAAGCAAAAGGAGTTCAATAAAACAAATTCGAACTGAGGGACTTTTACTATACTTGATGACTATAGGCATGAATATGACTCACAAAAGAGCTGAAATAGTCCTGAGCTTGGGCTATTATACTTACAAAAGTTCTATAAGATCTCCCCTGTGGGAAGAAGCTACTTAGAAAGTGCATTGGGGCAGCTAGTTGGTGACACATACTAGCTGTGTGACCCTGGGCAAGTCACTTAATTCCAATTGCCAAAAAAAAAAAGTGCATTCAGTGGAAAAACAGCAGCAGAGATTAGCAGCTGGAGAGAGTGAACTCAGTGAAGAAACAGGAGGCAGAAGGAGATCAGCAAATGACATCAGAAGCTCTGTAGGGAAGAAGCGCAATTAGAGCTATTGATCTGGGACAAATGCTAGGAATGTGAGATTTCCAATGTATGCACTTTGCTCTCCCACCAGGAAACTGCTATTTGTGTCAGGGTGGATTTGTTGCTGCTGCTGTTGTCTTGTTACTTACCTAATTACTCTATTTCATTAAATGTCTTTGATTGGACCTCATCCATCCACTGGGCTATTCTGACAAAAGGAAAATTTGGGTGAGGTATCACAAGTTATGATTTAAATAAACACCAACCCAAGGCACATTTTGAAACCAGATTTTTTTTCAAGGTTCCACATTTGCGGAAGACCTGGCCTACATGTGGGAGTATTTTAAGCAAATGCAAAATATTTACATATCTTCTAGTGCTCTCAAAAATGTTCATTTAAGGTTAATGACATATTGACATGTGCTAATTACTAAACATGTCCTTGTGGTAAGCATATTTTAATAATGATTAGAAATTAGCTGATGATTTATTAAAAATTCATTTGACCCTATGCAAAACTATCCAGAAAGACAAAAAAAAGTCAGGCTATGTATACATAAGGTATGGTCATTATTTTTTTTTCAGCCAAACACAAAGTTTATTAAAGATATACCATATTGGCCAGACTCATGGAATTTCAACATTTGTGATACTGATATTGACAAGCGGGCTTGAGCAAATTCCAGCCATAGGCTAGATTCTTAAAGAATCTGAACATTTGTGAGCTATTGCAAGCAGGCCAGATTTTAAGAATCTGAGCCAAGTATGGTCATTATTTATAACAAATTAAAATTCTCAATCAAAGAGACTAAAACAAAAACCAAAAAAAACTGCCTAATTAAGGAAGAAGAAGAAAAAATGGTTTCAATATAATTAGATATGTTCAAAAATTCATTCTATGGCAGTTCTCCTGTGACAAATTCACTTGTCTAAAAATCTGCATCTATTTTTGACTCTAATAAAGAAACTATGATCTCATCAATGTGAATATTCCCCTCAATGGCTTAAATAGCAGGCTATCTATGTCTGCCTGTCTTGTGCAGCTTTTGTCTATGTCCTCCCACGAATTCAGCCCATAAAATGCATCTATTTTAATGCCTTACCTAAATTGAAAATCCTACCCTGATGACTCTTTACAGCAAGTTTATGCCAGTAGAGCAAGTTATGGCGGGTTCTTAAAAAAATGCAAAGGTTTTTAGTATGAGGCCAGAAATAGGCTGTATATTTGTCATCTAAAGATAAGTCTAAATCTGGAGACTCTCTTTGCTAAAAATTTGGCCACTGGGTGATGATTTGGCAGTGGGGCTGGGGTGGGGGTGGGGGTGGGGTGGGGGGGGTTTCATTATTTCTAAACTCACCACCATGTTACTAATTCAAGCCTTGATTAACTCCACTCCTTTTCTCCCTGTTTGGAGGGCTAAAGAGTGGAGTATCAAACTTCTCCCAATGTTTTCCTCTAAAGAGGGCAGAAAATGGACTCTCAGATCACTCCAATCTGCATCTGTTGCCCTGCCCGGTTCAATTCCACAGAACAAGATGCCACTGTGCTGGGTACCCCCTGGTGCCCTGTTCCCTGAGTCATTTTGTGTTTTGTCTCCCCCTTTAGATTGTAAGCTCATGAAGGAAAGGGACTTCTTTTCTTATTATTAATAATAAATAAATAAAAATAAATAATTTTTTGAAATTAATTGTATCTCCAGCATTTAGCTCAGTGCCTGACATATCATAGGTACTTAATATATGTTTCTTGGATTGGATTGGATTGGATTGGGTTAGGCATGTGGAAGGTCCACAGAAACCTATCAGTCTTTCTACTAGCACACAGAGGAGTTACAATCCACAGAGGGGGCAACCACAACAATAATATCAATTTTTTTTAAGTATTGAAAAGTCTAAAAAAAATAAAATTGAAAAGAAGCACCCTATAGAAATATGGACTCTTAGATCTAAAAGGGATCGCAGAGATCATCAGCTATAACCCATATATGAATAGACATGCCCCTACAGCATAGCCATTGAGTGATAATCCAGCCTTTGCATGATTATTTTCAGTGAGGGAAAATTGCTCTCTCCTAGAGGAGCCAATTCTACTTTTTGATAATTCTAAAAATGACCAAGCTTTTTTACCCCTTTTTTCAAGCCTATATTTTCTCTTTGTAATTTTTGATCACTGTTCCTAGTTCTGTCTCCTAAGGCCAAACAGAACAAGTCTAATCCCTCTTTCAGTTGGCAGCTTTTCATATACTTGAAGAAAGCTATCATGTCACTCCTAAATCTTCTCCAGGCGAAATAGTCCCAGTCCTTTCAATTAATCCTCATGTGACATCCTGGTTGCCCTTCTTTGAATCTCCTTCAGCTTATTAATGTCCTTCCCAAAATATGGCATCCAAAACTGAACGTATCCAGCCTCCATTTAAAAAAGTCAAGTGTAAGGGAGGCAACCACCAAAAGGGAGCTCACTCAATGATTGTTAGGATATGAATGTTGGAATGAAAAAAGAATCACTGTAAGAATCCCGCTTATTTGGCTTTTCAATATACATCTTGCTGAATAGTTACGTAAGAATCTCATATTTCTAATTCTATTAGTATTATAAATGTTATCAGAAATTAAATTTTATGCAATGCAAAACAAGAATGCATTTTTTTTTCAATAAAAGCTAAAGCTTAGGTTTAGTAGCCACATAAAAAGTTTGAGTTTACAGTTTACTGCCTCTTCTGGAGTCAGTTTCCCAACCTATTTTGTACTTTTTGGATTAAGTCCCCAAAGGAATGACTGCTACTCTCAAAACTCCAGGAGTAATCCTAAGGAGCTCAGTTTCTAGTAGTGTCAATTATTAGCCCTCACCTTTGTGCTTTTCCCATTAACTATCAGCCAGTAGAAAATTTAGCAAAGGCATTTATTAAGGTAGTATAGTAAGAACACTCGGTAAAAATATTTGTTTCCCTCTCCCCAAAAAGAAGCCTAGGGAATGCTGTAACACAAATCACACACATACACACAGGCCCAGGGAATAACAGGGGCTCAAATTTAAGAATATAATGGAAGTGAAGTACACTATAGGATACACATGAAGTCAAGGAATAACTCACATCTGGTTGTTTTTGGCCTGAATGTCCTTCTTCAAGCCCATAGCTAGCATTCTTCTCTAGTACAAGGGGTCAGGTCCCTTGGGTGTCTATACTGATTTGTCTAAATGTGTTGTCTCCTACTGGTCTGGTCTTTCTGATACCAGTTGTATACATTGTCTCCTACTGGTACACGGTCAACTGATGGATGAGAGAGTAAAGAAGATAGAGGCAGTGAGACAGAGAGAGACAAAGAGACAGGCAGGAAGACAGAGGCAGAGAAGGGGAAAGGGAGAAAAGAGAAAGAGAAAAATGAGAGGGAGGGAAAGAGAAGAACACAGAGATAGAAGGAGACAGAGAGACAGAGACAGAAACAGACATAGAGACAGAGATAGAGAGAGAGACTTTTCCTCCCAAGAGTGATTCCCTCTCAGGGCCTTGCTCCAGCTCTGGAACTAGAATCCTCAGCTCCCAAAGCGGGAAATTCTTCCTCCTCCACCACTTGACTAACTATTGCTCGTGTACATAGGCCCAGAGATGTATCTGATTCTTACAGCAAATCACAAGATTTTTTTTTTCCTATATAGTAACATCATCCTTCATAATCCTCGCAAATTAATTAAGGGCTTATTCACACATTTTGCCAGGATTGGCTGTAAAAAAAATTTCTTAATACCCAGTTTACTCTGTTGATTGAATCTAGTTGTCTGGACCATCTGTTATCTTAATTGAAGTGTAAATAAAACCCTACCCCCTTACATAAATACATTACAAACTAAATGGGTTGCTTTTAGTTTAGCAGTATTGTCTGGGGGGGAAAAGCTTGAAATATTGACTCAAACTCAATATCTCAAATTTTCATCTGATTATAATAGGCTGAATATTGGCAGGATCTAACACTAAAATGAATATAAATTTAATTTAATAAATTTCAATTAAGTGTCTCAATTCCCTCCATCAAATACACATAAACATACCACTCTTACGTTCCTTTGTCCAATATTACTAGTTTGTTTGTGTGTGTGTATGAGTATTATATATCTTAACCAACATGAACTAATTACTTAAAGAGCTTTGCTTAATTGCTTTTTATTTCCCAGTCTCAGTTGTGATGCCAAATAGACCATATTCCTACATAACCCTAGACTCAACAAGAGGTGTGGTCCTGGACAAGATAGAGAATGGTAAAGAGGAGTTAACTCACAATTTTGTAACAGTTCTCTTCTTTCCCTAAAACTGGGAGCCTGATTTCCCTGGAAATGGACCCATCCAGGGCTCTCTTACACATGTAAGCTACGTGTCACCCTGCTCACTCTGGTAGCAGCTCACTCATTGTCCAGCTGATGTTAAGACATGTTGCAATGGAAGGCTGAGAAGATAATGGTGTTCATGCCCAGGTAGGCATGTTGCTAGTGTCTGCCTGGATACAAAGAGCAAAAAAAAAAAGAGGGGGACATCTAAAATAATCTTTAAGACTCCTATGTATCCCCAACATGTTATAAAGCACAGAGTGACTGTCAAAAGAACTTTTTTATCACAAACTCATTATGTTTATATGTCATTTACTTCTGTACATGAGGAAAGGCAGCTTGCAAATTTATAATTCTCAAAGGAATATTTAAGTGAAAAATAATTATAACTGCAGGGTGAGAAAGATTTTTATGACATATTCCCTTCCCTAAAGAGCCATGTTCCAAAAGCACTAAAAAAAAAAACCCCAAAAATTGCTATTATTGTCCCATAGTATGCTTTAGCCACTCCTTCTTATTCTGTATTGCAAATGAATTCTGGATGTTTTCTCCTTTCTGTGCTATAATCTATTTCTCCCCTCTTTCAGGGAAGAGAATATCAAAGGAGAACTCTTAGCAAATGTTTTGAATTTGCTCTGGTTCATTTTGTAGTGAAAAATATCCTAGACTCTGTAAATTAGTAATAATGAAGATGAGATGGCTGGGACAGAAGTGTTGATCAGTAGCACATGTTACATTTGGAATGAATTAAAATGCCATGCTTTTGTAGATAAAAAGAGAATTGTTACTACCAAAATATGGTGAGTAGAGCACACACATATGCATATATACATATATGTACCCACATAAAAGCATTCACATACATACAGAGAGAAATTCATTATCATTTTATTCAATATAAGAAATAAGGATTATCACTTACAAGCAGAAAGTGTTATTTCATTTCAAAAGCTCCTTATACTACACAAAATAATTATTTCCAAGTAGAAGAAATCATGAAGCAGACCATCTGTTGGCAAAATTTATGAATTAGTAGAATGCAAATAAGCCTCTCTCTCTAAGGATACTGAAACGATTCATTTAAACTCAAATAAATCTTCAAAATATCCTCTACTCCAAATGCAAATGTGAGTATAAATAAGAAGCATACCTTTTAGAAAAAAAAACTTTTTTCAACTATAATTAATGCAAGATCAATCCTTAATTACCCTGTGATTTTTCTCTACAATAATTTTATTTTTTCTTTAGTAAATAGTATTTTATTTTTCCACTTACATGTAAAGGGAGTTTTCAACATTCATTTTTATAAGATTTTGAGTTTACATTTTTCTTCCTCCCTTTCAAACCCCTTCCCCAAGAGAGCAAGCAATCTGATATAGGTTATACATTTGCAATCATGTTAAACATATTTTCACATTACTCATGTAATGGAAGAAGAAACAGAACAAAAGGAAAAACCATGAGAGAAAACAAAAACAAAGTGAAAATAGTGTGCTTCAATCTGCATTTAGACTTCATGGCTTTTTCTCTGGATGGGGACAGGATTTTTCAGGATGAGTCTTCTGGAATTTTTCTTGGTTCATTGTATTGCTGAGAAGAGCTAAGTCATTCATAGGTGATTATCACAAAATATTGCTGTTACCATCTTTTCACAAATTCTAAAGAAAATCTTATCCAAAAAAAAGTTTTGACACATACAAGAGCTCCCTCAAAAAATAAGGAAAAAAAAAACTATTTGTTATCTTTCCTTGAGACAGAGGTTTCATCCTAAAACCCACAAATTCATTAGGATTCTTTCAGTGAAAATAAAGAATTTTCATAATCATGGATATATGGAAGGGACCCTACTCTGATACTCTTGAATTTTGTAAAAGGCACAAAATATGCAAGACTAAAGAGCCTTTACAAGCTTGCTTTTTTGCTTTTAAAATTAATACAATTCTCCCAATTTATTTTTCTTCACTTATTCCTACATAATGAAACAAGGAATAGAACTCTCAGGAAATAAAATGGATAATTTGATTATATAAAATTAAAGTTTTTGCACAAAGGAAAGTAATAAAGCTAAGGTTAAAGAGGAAATAATTAACTTGCGGAAGGGAAATCCTTGCAGCAAGTTTATCTGATAAAGGTCTTATGTCCAAGATATAAATATATAAGGAACTAATTAAAATTTATAAGAAAAAGAGCCATTCCACAATTGATTAATGGTCTAAATATATGGACAGTTCTCAAATGAAGAAATCCAGACTGACTACAGCCATAAGAAAAAAAAATGACCCAAATCACTACTAATTAGAGATATTCTAATTAAAGCAATTCTGGAATTCTATTTCCATCCATTAGCAAAGCAAAGATGGCAAAAAAAAATTTTTAAATTTAAAAAAAGGAAAATGATAAATTTTCCTATCCTAAATAAAATAAAATTTTCTTTCCTAAAATGAAGAAGCTATGGAAAGATAGGGACATTGACACACTCCTAGAGGATCTGTGTACAACCATTTTGGAAAACAATTTGGGATATTACAAAAAAGTTACTAAACATTGCACACCCTTTGACCCAGTTGTACCATTGCTAAATCTGTATCCAAAAGAGATGAAAGAAAAAGGTAGGGAGGGGCGGAGTCAAGATGGCAAACGGAAAGCAGTGACTTGCTTGAGCTCTCCCCCAAACCCCTCCAAATACCTATAAAAAAAAAGGCTCTAAACAAATTCTAAAGCAGCACAACACACAAAAAGACAACGTAAAACAAATTTCCAGCCCAAGACAACCTGAATGGTTGATCGGAAAGGTATATTGCCCCAGGCTGGGAGAGGAGCGCAGTTTGGTGTAGGCGCGCAGGCCACAGAGCAGGCCTCAGAGGACTGAATCACAGGCAGCTGTGACTTTTTCCAGACTTCTCAACCCATGAACACCAAAGACAACCTAGAAGGTCAGTGGGAAAAGTCTGTTTCTTCAGTGAGAGAGAAGTCCAAGGTCCCAGCCCCATTCCCTACCCTCGGCCCGGGTCAGCGGCTGCTTCCTAAGCTTCCAGCTCACAGACTGAAGGGGAATCAGGTGGCTGATCAGAGGGGGATTGCAGGGATCTCTCTGCTGGTGCAGGATTCTCATGCTTTGCCTGTGCTTAGATCTGGGTCACAGTTCTGGGTGGTGGTCCTGGGGCAAGGAAGAGAGTTGGCTTAGTGGAGCTTGTAGTAGCCATGGAGAGGAAATCCTCCTCACAGTTCCAAGACAGAAAAGAGTGCTTGTGGTCACTCATAGAACAGAGCACAGGCCAGAAAAGGAGTAAACAGCTCACCCTTGATCTTAGCACCTTGGAAGAACTGAAAACTTACAGGTCCCTAGAAGTGTCTCAGAAAACAACCGCACAAAACCCCTGAAGCTTGGGACAGTACATTCTCCACACTGGAAACAGATCCCTACCTTAACAAAGACTTTATAACTTAAGTAATTGGACAGGATCATGAGCAAGAAGCGCAAAAAGAGTCAGACTATATTATCTTACTTTGATGACAAAGAAGATCAAAACATACAACCAGAAGAAGACAACGAAACCAAAGCTCCTACATCCAAAGCCTCCAAGAAAAATATGAATTGGTCCCAGGCCATGGAAGAGCTCAAAAAGGATTTTGAGAAGCAAGTAAGAGAAGTAGAGGAAAAACTGAGAGTGATGCTAAAGGAGACCCAAAAAAACTACTGAAGAAAATAACAACTTGAAAAATAGCCTAACACAAATGACAAAAGAGGTCCAAAAAGCCAATGAGGAGAAGAATGCCCTAAAAAGCAAAATTAGCCAAATGGAAAAGGAAGTCCAAAAACTTACTGAAGAAAATACTTCCTTAAAAATTAGAATGGAGAAATTGGAGGAGAGGGACAATTTGAGAAATCAAGGCTCTGTAAAATTAATCCAAAAGAATAAAAAAATAGAAGAGAATGTGAAATATCTCATTGGAAAAATAATTGACCTGGAAAATAGATCCAGGAGACAGAACTTAAAAATTATTGGACTATCTGAAAGCCATGATCAAAAACAAAGAGCCTAGATATCATTTTTCAAGAAATTATCAAGGAAAACTACCCTGATATTTTAGAACCAGAGGGTGAAATAGAAATTGAAAAAAATCCACCAATCACCTCCTGAAAAAATCCCCAAAGGAAAACTCCTAGGAATATTGTAGCCAAATTCCAGAATTCCCAGATCAAGGAGAAAATATTGCAGGCAGCCAGAAAGAAACAATTCAAGTATTGTGGAAATACAATCAGGATAACATAAGATTTAGCTGCTTCTACATTAAGGGACCAGAGTGCATGGAGTATGATATTCTGGAAGGCAAAGGAGATAGGATTACAACCAAGAATCACCTACCCAGCAAAACTGAGTATAATCCTTCAGGGTAAAAAATGGTCATTCAGTGAAATAGGGGACTTTCAGGCATTCCTGAGGAAAAGACCAGAGCTGAATAGAAAATTTGACTTTCAAATACAAGACTCAAGTGAAACATGAAAGAGGTAAACAGGAAAGAGAAATCATAAGAGAATTATTAAGGTTGAACTGTTTACATTCCTGCATGGAAAGATGATATATATAATTCATGAGTCCTTTGTCAGTATTAGGGTAGTGGGAGGGAAAAAATTGTATGTATGTATGTACAGATAGATAGAGGGCACAGGGTGAGTTGAAGATGAGGGGTGATATCTGAAAAACAAAATTAAAGGGTAAGAGAGGATTATACTGGGAGAAGGAAAAAGGGAGAGGTAGAATGGGGTAAATTATCTCACGTGAAACAGACAAGAAAAGGCTTTTACAGTGGAGGGAAAATGGGGGAAGGTGAGAGGGAATGAGTGATTTGGCTTAAGGAGGGAATAACATACACAATGGGGTATGGGAATCTATTTTACCCTACAGGAAAATAAGGGGGGAAGGGGACAAGAGAGCAGGGAGTTGATAGAGGGGAGGGCAGATTGGGGGAGGAGATAATCAGAAGCAAACACTTCTGAGAAGGGACAGGGTCAAAAAAGAGAATAGAATAAATGGGGGATGGGATAGGATGAAGGGAAATACTCTTAGTTTTTCACAACATGACTACTATGGCAGTGTTTTGCATGACTACACATCTATAACCTGTATTGAGATGCTTGCCTTTTCAATGAGGGTGGGTGGGGAAGGAAGAAGGGGGAAAATTTGTAACCCGAAAAAACACATGTGTTTTTAAAAACACATGTTAAAAATTTAAAAACAATTAAAAACAATTAAATTAAAGATACTAAAAAAAAGAAAGAAAGAAAAAGGTAAAGGTTCTTTATGTACCAAAATATTTAAAGCAGTCCTTCTTGTGGTAGTAAAAATTACTTAAAACTAAAGGGATGTCCACCAATTCAGGAATGGCTGAATAAACTGTGGTATATAGATTCAATGGAAAACTAGTGTGCCACAAGAAATGAAGAAGCAAATGATTTCAAATTATATGAACTGAGGCAGAGCAAAGTAAACAGAATAATTCTATAGCATCAATATTATAAAAAATGAATAATTTTGAGAACATTTATAAACTGATGAATGTGAGAAGTAAGAAACTATTATATTTCCAAATAAGGTAATTGAAGGAAAGTAGGTCTGGGTCAGGAGCTTCAAGAACCAACTAAAATTGGGTGAAACAAGTTGTTTGATTAAAGAGGCTGGAAGCAAGACAAAGGTTAAGCTTTACTTAGAGTGCTCATGCTTAATAGACTCATGAATACTAGCTTCTCCACCTCCAGAGTTAAGATGCCATTTTATGTATGAAGAAGGAGGAGGAAACATACCAAAGGGAACATGTGGTGGGTATTTTGGGAAGTCTGTGACCTGTGCTGACTTCTAACAATGAAAGTCAACTAGGAAGGACTTGGAGCAGGGTATAGGGATATAAGGATTACTGTCACTTCTGTAGTGTGTGTGTGTGTGTGTGTGTGTGTGTGTGTGTGTGTGTGTGTTTGCGTGCTCCTCTCAAGTTCCACACCCACTTCCTGAAGGAGGCATATTAAAGGTTTCACTGCTTCACTCATCCTAAGTCTTTCTAATTTAGTGTGTCTATTTGGGCACCAGAGGTTATTTCCAACATGAAGAACCAGGAGAAATTTTTTTTATAATAAAAACCCTGTAAAAACAAACAACTTTGAAGGTTTTAAGAACTATGATCAATACAATGGCCACTCATTATACCAGAGGACTGATGATGAAACTTTCTATTACAGAGAAGGGATAGATTTATAGTACAAAATGAGACATATATTTTTGTATGTAATCATTGAAGGAATATGTTTTTCTTGACTATGCATATTTGTCATTAATTTTTTTCTTTTCTCTTTTTCTTAAGGGCTGGGAGTGGGAGGGAGACAAAAACAAATGACTATAAAGCAAAAAAGACAGAGAGGTGGGAGGGAGAATGCTACAGATATGAAAGGTTGCATACACTGTCGGATGTGGTTGCTATTGTTTTATTTAACCATTTTACTTTGTTATAAAATACCTCTCACAAAATGGAAGTAATCTCTACATTGTAAATATTTGTAATGCAAAAACAAAACACATGGATAAAATTTAAAAAAAAATCAGCAAAATTCTTTGCAATTGCCCGGATGAGGTTAATCCCTGAAAAGCTATTGTCATTATACTTTGGATCACACATGGATCCGGGAAAAGCTATCCTTTCACATTACAGAATGCCCAATTGTTCACATTCCCATTAATGTTATTTGTTTTATACTTGATCTATATGTACATTCTCCTTGCTAATAATGCCTCTGAGTAAACTTTTAAAAAATTACCTAGTCTTTAAGGAACGAGAAAAACGTGTCTCCTGACTGCATTAATCGGAAATCATAGAACAATTTAGAGTCTCCACCCAATTCTTAACCCAGGACAGTCTTTAGCAAACTCTACTGTGATTCAATCCTACCACAAATGCCTGAGGAGTTCGCCTGGGCTTATATTAATGATTAGGGTAATTCTAGGCCTGTGGCATTAACCGATAAAGTGAGTTTCAGAGTTCCCCACCTTCATTGTTCCCCAGCTTTATCTCAGATGTCCAGAAGTCAGACAGTACAACAATGTCATCAGAAATTTCTTGCTTCACCTTAATGGTCAAATTCTATTCAGAGAGAGAAAAACAGTCTCTTGATTAAGGGACCCTAACCTACAAGACATTTGGTACAGAATGACCCATTTACAGGACAACCCAGTTTTAAATTGTTGCCATGTTGCATTTCTCAGGGGCTGATCTAATTGGGTTATCTTGTAGATTAAACTAGGATCTTGAATTGCATCTGGAAAAAAAATGCAAGTTAAAAAGTCACTGAAGTGTCCTGAACAAAAATATTACATGTTCCTAGCAGTTTACTTTACACGAAACAAACAGAGGAGATGGGTTCTAGTCTTGCCTCAGCTACCATATGACCTTTGTGTAGTCACTGAAACTTGCAGGGTCTCAGTTACATCAATTATAAAATGAAGAAGTCAGACTAGATATCTATAATGTCTTTTAGCTACAACTTTCTTTCTAATTCATTATCTATGTACCTTTTGGCAATCACTTACCTCTGTGAGGCTCAATGTATCAACCTGTAAAATGCAGATAATAATACTTACACTACCTTCTTCACAGAGTTTCTGTAATTAAAATGTTTTATAAATTTTAAAGCACTAGATAGCTGGGATAAATTATTGTTGTGATTATTACAATGTCTATGGTAACATGAGTGTTTTATTGCATAACATAGCTCCGTTGGGAGTGAAATTGAGAAATTTAAGCCCAACCCAGGTCATGAAGAGGAAAGTAAACTTTATTAAAACGAATTATCTAAAGAATCATCTTGAAGTTCTGCCTTGTTTTATTTTGCGTCATTTTATTTTTGAAAACAAACAAGCATATAAAGAAAAAAAGTATGCATTTAACTTTACTGCATGTAAAGGTGTTTATTACTCTATTATTACTTTGCTACTGTTATTCTAGTATTCACAGTTCCCCATAGCAATTATATTTAAGGTCACCAAGGAAAAAGAAACCTAATTAGACAATGTTTGAATGCTTTCCAAGTTGATCACATACTGTATGGTAAACTTGGCCCAGTTTGAAGCCTACTGTTACTCAGAGGGTTTCTTTAAATATTTTACCAAAACTTTTGAGCATTACTTTCTAAGGTTCCTTCCAGATCTAAAATTCTGAGTCTATGTACTTTGGTTAATATTAGTAAAAATCTTTCCTTTTCTCATTTATTTGATGTAAACAACACTTCCTTATGAAGCATTTTATTTTGCAGAGAGGAAGACAGAGACAGAGAGAGACAGAGAAATAAAAGAGACAGAGACAGAGAGATAGAGACAAGATGAGAGACAGACAGAGACATACACATGCAGTATCAAACAGGGCCTAAATCAAATGAAAAATTACAGTCAAGACCCACACAATACACAGAATCATAGTATTGTGGATTTAGATTTGGAAGACACCTTAAAGGTCATTTTGTCTAATCCTTTTATTTTACAGATAAAGAAACTGAGGCCAAAGAAGTGAAATGATTTAACCAAGGCCATACAAGCATGAGGAAAAAAATCTAGGACCTAAACTCAGCTCCTCTGCCTCAAAATCTAGAATCCTTTCCAGTGTACCCAGGAAGGTATACATTTAAAAGTACTTACTGTACAGCCCTGACTTGACCTGAAATTTCTTTCCCATCTCCTTGCCATGATACTTCTCCCTTCCTAGTTGACCTGAAACTCCCATCGTTAGCATCACTCCCCTGGGTTAGCTAATAAAAGCAAAGTTACTAAGTTGCTATTCAACACGAGAGGTGGCATGGCATGGTGTAGTGGATAGAGAGCGAGCCCTGGTGATATGAAGCCCTGGCCTCACATCTGGCCTTTCAAACCTGCTGGCTGTGCGATGCTGGGCAAGTCATAAGGCTTCTCCTTGCTCTAGAGGACTCTTGACTCAGAGGCCAGAGACTTCAGAAAAGTCTATCTGAAGAAGATGCCATTAGCATTCATTAGCAAAGAGAGTTTCTGCATCTAGAATTCCCTTTGTCAATGAAATCAGTCAATCAGTGAGTTTTTATTAAGCACTTACTAAGGGCCAGGATCTGTGCTAAGAGCAAAGAAAGGCAAAAAATAATCTCTGCTCCCAAGGACTTCACAGTCTAATACGAGAGACATTTACAAATGACTATGTGCAAACAAGATAAACACAGGATAAATTGGAGTATGGGAGTTAATCAACAGAGCGAGAGAGATTGAGAAAGGTTTTTCATAGAATGTGGGATTTTAACTGGGACTTGAAGGAAGCTGGGCTACAGAGATAAGAAATGAGAGCATTCCAGGCATGGAGGAGAGCCAGGGAAGGTACCTGGAATCTAGAGGTGAGTGTCCTGTGAGAGTAACAACAAGGCCAGTGTCACTGGATAAAATAATATGTGGAGAGGAGTAAAGCATGAAAGACTGAATATCCCTATACTATTTTAAAAAATATTTTATTTCTAAGTTATGGAATAAAACAAGCATTTCCATAACACGGTACAGTTAAAAAAATAAAGATGATTGCGCATGAAACTGCAAATCTATTGTATACAACTTGTTATTCCTTTTTAAATATATGATAGTCTTCATGTAAATTTCTTTTTTTTTCATTTTTTTCTTCTCTCCCCCCTCCACCCTACAGATGGCTACCATTAGACAAAAATAGGTATATATACATATATATGTAAAATTGTTTTATACATACTTCTATTTATCAGCATTTCTCTGGAATGTAGATAATAGTGTCTTTGCTTGGCTTTTATTGTTAATTTGGGTATTTATAATAGCAAAATGACTTATTTGCTATTCTTAAAACAATATTGCTGTTACTATTTACAATGTTCTCTTGGTTCTGCTCATTTTGCTCTTCATTATTACATGCAAGTCTTTCCATGATCCTATCCCTATACTATTAAAATATAAATATTACCTGACAATGTAAAACAACCTTAGAATAATAGGATGTTAAGTTAGAAAGGACCTTAAAGACACTGTAGTCCAATTCTTTGTTTTACAGATAAGAAAACTGAGCACCATGGAGGGAAAATGATTTGCCAACAATCATACAACTAATTAGTGGCAGAGCCCAGGTCTTATTATTACCAACCATCACATTCTCCAACAAATCATGCTGCTCCAAGGTCCAATACTGGAAAAGCATGTAATGATCTGATTGGGCCCCCACTTCTACTTCTAAAAATTTATACACATCAGTTCCAAAGGTTCACAAGTGCTTAAGCTCTTCAAAATAATAATAGTAACAACAATAATAATAGCTAACGTTTACATGGTGCTTTAAGGCTTGCAAAGTACTTTATAAGTATTATTTCATTTGATTCTCACAACAATTCTGGAAGGTAAATACTATTATTAACCTCTTTTTACAGTGGAGGAAACTGTGGCAACAGAAGTTAAGTGACATGCCCAGGGTCACACAGTTTGTAAGTGTCTAAAGACAAATTTGAACTCAGGTCTTATTGATTCCAGGTCCAATGCTCTATCTACTGTGTCACCTAACTGCCTCTAGATATCTTTAAACAAGTAGTATCCATTAGCAACATTTTCCTTTGAATGTACCCAGTATAGGTCTCACACTTTTTATATACCTACCATCCACTATTGTGTTGGGCCAGTAGAACCTATTCTATACCAACACTGTGTTTTCTCTTTGACCAAGTGTCCAAAATCATGAAATACTTTTATAAACAGATGATCAATAAGCCTTCAGTGGCCCCAACTGCTTTCACGTACTTCTTTTTGTATCAACTATGGTTCAGTACAAGGCTCCATTGCATAAATCCAACTTCTGCCATTCTTTTGACAGCATGAGGGAGAGACTTTCTGTGGTGTGTGGCTTGATTCCTCAAGAGACACACTCCATTTTCTTGGCCTAGATCACCTCTTATAGAACATCATCCTGCAGTTATTCTCATTGTCAATCAGATGGCGATAAATGGGGCATAGAGCATTGTTCTAATACTTCAGTATTTATGTCTATCAATGGCTCATTTCTAGGGAAAATCTTAGATATTCAGCTGAGCTTTTTTGCATTAACAATGCATGTCACAATTCATCTTCACTCTTTCACTTTCAACTCCTTTAACCATTTTTGCTATAGCCTTCCAAGGCCAAAGATCATCCATTATCTTTGAAAGAAAATCAGAAACAGAAAGTTTTGAGTTATTCTGTCTTCTCACCATTAACCATCCACCTTCACTAACCCATCTGCCTCAAGTAGAAGTTCTATCCATTCTTTAATCCTCTTCTTGTCCACAAGACAGCCTTAAAAAGAAAACCAAAAACTTTTGTTTATCTTGTCATGCATTGCCAGCCAAGATTCATTCTGAGTTTTAGTGTTTCCGAAACTGTTGTTATAGGACTGTGCCACTCTTTTGGATTGATCTTCTGTAACCTGTCACTGAGAAGCAGCATTGGGGAATTAGATAGAGAGATAGTTCAAAGACAGGAAGACTTGTCTAAATCCTCCCAGAACACATTTATTTGACTCTGGGCAAGTCATTTTACCCTCTATAAAACTATTAGTTGTAGAAAAAATCATAGATTTGTTTTGGTAGGAGGAATTTATTCACCAAGAATTCCTTATACCAATGAGTTCACAGGTAAAAACAACTCTTACTTTGCTTCTGTCCTCTACAAATGTCTTTTTTTTTTCAATCTGAGTTGATCAATTAGATTTTTAAGCAGTTTCCCCTTTTTCTAATCAGAATCATATCAGAATTATTTTTGCTCATATGTTCAGAATTTTATGTTGCTTATTTGCCATAAATTTGCATATAAGCATATAGACACATGGACCTTTGCTTATTCTCTGCCTTTCTGGTTGTTTTCTCTTGCAAATCTCTAGAACCTTTAACTACTGTTCTTGTTCCTATCATACCTATGTTCCTCTCAGTGTCTGGTTTGGCAGTTGTATCTGGGCTTTAGTCTCTCTTCTTTTCAATTTTCAGTTTAAAGCTTTTTCAGATTAGATCAGCAAGTCTCTAGTCAAATATATTCTTTCCAGTCCTCACTAGACACCATCTGCCTTTTGCCAAAAGCTCATCATTCCTGTATGTTAATCCATATTCCAGAAAACTAGATCCTGACCTCCAAACATAATTTTCTTAGTGAGCCATTGATTTCCTGTATCCTTTTTTTTTTTATCCCCACATCCTTACTTCTAATAAGAAACAGTAATGAAAATACCATCCATATCTTCAAATCCCTGAACATCTTGTCCAGGACTTCATAATATCATACATGCATATATAGAGATATATAGATGCATATATATCTACATGTATGTATGTATATATGCATATATGTTCTTTGCAGCTTTCTACAAAAACAATTGGTACTTCCTGTTCTTAATATTAAAAGCAGAGTCAAAAAAGTTTTTTTTTCTTTCCATTTAGTAATATTATAAGTCTTACTACCTTATGTCCAAGTAAATTAGATTGCTTTTTTGGCAGATGAGTTTTTGATTGATTCTCCTCCACCCCCAGTGGATGAGAGGGGAGATTTTCCATCCCTATTTTAAGTATTTATGGCAAAATCAGCTTTACTCTCCTTCTATACTAAATTAAAATTATACTATAATAATGCAATTTAAAGATCAATTCAGCTTATAACAGTATTTACAGCAACTATCTTTGATTCTGTTTCCAAACCCCACAGTAAGTACTGTATGTCCAAATATGAACAGATTCAAGATAACCAGTTAAATGTTAAACATTTACGCTTTCATACCAAAATCAAATGATAGATAGACCACATCAGGCATGCATTAAAGTTTCCTGAGTAAATAAATATTTTTGTCTGGATCATAGGTTTTAACAATATGAAAATATTGTAAGAAAAATCACAAAAACCTTGAGTTCATTAAAATATTTCTCCTCCATGCATATCATAAAAAGCACTTAATTTGAGCATTTGTGTCTGCCCACATTTTTGAGTCTGTCTATCAGGGCTGGGGAACCTGCGGCCTTGAGGCTAAGTGTGGCCTTACACACTTGAGGACCTTGACAGCCACATGTGGTCTCAAGGCCACAGCTTTCCCACCCCTGAATTCCATAGTTGGAAGTCCTTTCCAAATTGATTTATACTTTACACCTAGTGAGTTGGTATGTCCCTGAGTTGAACCAATGCTTCTCAGGCCTCTTGTTTTGCCTGACTATGAAGGGATCAAAGCAATTTTTTTTCCTCTCCAAAGTTTAATAAAATCTGACAAGTCATGCTCTAGTTAGCAAACTAGGAATTTGTACATCCTGTGTGAGGTCCAAGAAATACTCCTGTTTTTCTATGCTATCATCTGACCTTTTGCTTTTTTATTCACACCTCAGTTTCCAAAACCAAAACATTAGCTAAAGTATTCTCCCACCATCCAAGACTCACCAGCTAATAATGCCCAAACTGTTATACTTGCAGCATTATTTAATGAATATTTGGTCGAGGCAAAGCACCATATCATTGTTAAAAAAAAAAAAAGAAAAGAAAAAGATGCAAATGTCATAAAGAGGCATGAACTCTGATGTCAGAGAATTGGATTAATGGTAAAGAACAACACCACAGTAAGAGAAAATGTATTAAGGGAGAAAAAGGCATGATGAAAACCAAGATCCAACAAGGCAGGGGTATGCTAGTAAGTGTTTTAACAACTAGCCCTCTGGGGGAACAAAATTCTCATGACACACTTAAAAGTTTAATTTGTACCATTAACAAGTTCTTTATCACTTTCTTAAGTTTAGACAATCAACAAAACAATAAATCAAGCCTTGATGTGTAATATTTGCTGATTTCTGAGGTACAAATGCTCTCACTAAAAATTTAACAATAGAAAATGTAACAAGCCGGTGTGAACTGGCTCCAGCACTCCCTGAAGTCAAGTGGAAAGGGAACAGTGCAGGACTGAAAAAAAAAGGGATTGATAAGATCACAGAATACAAGATGGTCGTTTTTGATTATATGAAAAAGAAAAGGTTTGTTTTTCTTTGCCCCAGAGAGTAGAACTAGACTCAATAGGAGGGAATTGCAGAGAGACTGATTTAGATTTGACTAAGAAAAAAAAATGGTTATCTAAATGTAGGAATGGAGATCTGGGAGGGATAATCTGCCAATCAATAAACACTTATTAAGTATCTACTATGTGCCAGGTACTGCACTAGGTGCTGGGGATGCTAAAATACTCTAATAGAATTATGATCTTATCATTTTGGATGTTCTGTCTACTGATACGGGTCATAACTTAACCATGCATGCCTATCCTATGTGATTCTTATCCATATCCTCCTATAAACTCACCACAGGGATGCCACTGAGTATTTTTATTTTCTCCTGACATTTCTAATATGCCAATAGGGCACTCATGTGTCTACCTGTTATCCCTCCCCCTCACCACCACTTGACCAGTCCATTTTATTATCAAACTTTTTCCTGACAACATCTTTTACTCTTGTTCTTCATTGATTATTTATGTCAGCCTGCTCATACCCACCATGTGCTTCTCTATTGCTCTTTATGTAATATTCATTTTCAGTTGTTGAGAGACTGTCGTGTTACATATTTCAAAGCCATAACAACAATATCAGTTGAACATTGGCATTAAAAAGATGGATGTTTGTTTCTGTGAGAAGCTGGGGATCATAAAAAGAAGCTTAGCAATTTCCTCAAAGCAATCTTTCTTGCTTTCCCTCTCCTTTTTAATTCTGGACTCAACTGGTGTATTTGCAGTATCTGATCCAGTTATACATTCTGATGGATGAGCTCTGGTACACGTATGGCATAATTTGAACAGTAAACATTATTTATCTGAGTGATCTTTCTTCTTATAGCCTGGCCAAACTTTTTGAGTGACTGCCAATCTCTTCCAAAAGGTTTTGCAATGTTCTAGAGTTTGAAACGAGAACAATGCCAACTACAAAGAAAAGCACCTGGAGGACCTTATCATCCTCAAGGAACTGCTCTTCAACTTGGATTCTATGCTGTTATCTCCATTATCACAGCGACCAACATCCCTGGCGAGTCTGTTTTCTGTCTCCCCTGATGTTTATGATCTGAGGACCATTGAGCTCTTTCTATTATTATGTTTCAAAGAATGTCTAATGCTTTTTGTATGAACAAGAGACTTACTATTGGAAGGAAATCTTTGGAGTGTTGTGTATTAGGGTGTTTTTTTTTTTTTGCACTACTTAATCAAATATCCTTTCATGATGAAAAAAACAATAAGCACAGAGTAGTAGCTTAGTCTAGTAGAAACAGAACTGGTTTCTGAATCAGAAAGGCCTAGGTTCAAGTCCTTACCTCTAATACACATCAGGTGAGTGATACAGTGAACGTTTCTCAATCTCTCAGTAAACCAGACACTGACACTTCTAAGTAATTGTTTACTTTTCAAATTTCCACATATAGTAATTTTTCAGCACACCACTTAATTAGCCAGCATTTTTAAAAAAATTCTGAATGGATAGGTGAGAACATTTGTTCCAACAGCCATGATGAAGCAGGCATTTGGAGCATGTAGAGTTTGGTCAAACATTGAAGACACCAAGGTTATCTACTGCATCCCTGGCCACGGCCAGTCATCTTGACTTTTGTCTTGCCACTGAACTTCAATGACTCTAGAAGAGACAGTGAGATTGATGACTTTGTCCAACTCTCCCTCACTTAAATCCAATTCAAGTACAAGTCAAGTCATCACCCCATTATGTCACTGGTCCTCTTCAAAATGAAGGGCGAACAACAACAATCTCTCAGTGCTACAGTTCTACCTTCTAAGACCATAAATTGCAAATAAAGAGCTGATTTACATTAGCGAGGAGGTTAGGAACTCACTTGTCAACAAAATGACATATTCTGTCCAAATTGTTTTTTCTTCTGTCATTTTACTAATTCTGATCTTAAACAAATTAGTGGTCTGACTATACAACAGATGTTTCAGGGGAGACTGAAGGTGCTTATGCTTTGCTGAGTAAAGGGAAGACAGTTGGTTCCCCTTGTCAAAGAAAAACATTTAATACTAATATTGTAAAACTATTTTAAGCTCATCTTCCAGAAATAATTATATATGATCTAGCATTATTCTAATATACAAGCATTTCTAGCTTAGAGAGGGATGTCCAAACTGTCATAGTCCCCCATGCTCTCCAGCATGACTGCACCAGGAAGATTTGAGGTAATACTTACTAAAACAGCTAGGTGGAACAATGTATAGAGCTTTGGGCCTGGAGATAGGAAGACCTGAGTTCAAATCAGATTTTAGACACCTACTAGCTGTGTGACCCTGGACAAGTCTCTTGACTTTTGTTTGCTTCTCCTCTGTAAAATGGGAATAATAACTGTACCTAACTCCCTAGGTCATGATGAGGATAAAATGAAATAATAATTATAAAGTGCTTAGCATAGTGTTTGGTAGTAGTAGGTGGTATCTATACTTATTCCCTTCCCTCCAGCGCTTACAGGAATCATGGACAAGGAAAAGATTATAATATTTTAAAATATAGTTTCAGGTTAACATCCCAGAATTGTCAAGTAATAAAGTCACCATCCTATTTCTCCCTAGAACATTATCCTAGAGGAATTAATGAGTAAAAAAAATAAAAGTTATCTTCTCCCTTCTAAAGATATCTTAATCGAAAAGGGTAAATCTGATTGCCAATCAGTCAATTGTGGATAGCAAAAGAGATTACTCAAAAATGGGTCAATAAACCATCACTTCTTTGTGGGTGAGAAAAGTAAGGATGTAAACAGAAAATCTTTAGTCTTTGTTCAATGATTTTATTCCCACCTTCAACCCAGTTCCCTAAGAAAGTTCTTAGCTTTTGTTCTACCCACTGGAAAGTCTGAAAGGTCTCTTAGGCTGCAGAATATATTATTCCCTAGTATTTCTGATGAGGATGGGATCTGGACCCCAGAAAGGAAAAACTCTGGACTTTCCCACATGGCCTAATCTCTGGCATTCGCCTGAGGCTATAATCCCAACTGGCCTTTCATTGTGGCTACACCCAGTCTCCCAATTCTGTTACCCTTAACCTCGCCTAGCCCTCCCTATGGCCTGGGCCATTTCCCACCCTTAATCCTAGCTAGACTTCATTCTCCCTTGGCCACGTGGTCCAGGTCCCTGGAGTTCTGTTCACCCCTGCTTACTGGCCACTCCCATCTAGATCTCCTTAGAGCCCTCCTCCAGTCACCCCAAACTACTTGGCCACTCCTAGATCCCTCCCACGGTCTTTCTGTATATTAGGTCCATCTTGTCTCCATTAAGATGCTTAGATTCTTAAAATCTAGTCACTGCTTAGATTCTTATAATCTAGTAGCCACTGCTCAGATATTTACAATCTAGCCAATAGCTCACAAATGCACAGATTCCTTAAGAGTCTGGCTAATATGACAGATTTTAATAAACCTTGTCTTTGGCTGAAGAAAGGCTTGGGTTGAATTCTTTCGGGCAGGATCTGCATGTTGTGATTTTGGGGTCCCAGCACCACTAAACCCCTAAACTTCAACATTTCCAGAAAAAAAAAAAAACAACTAAAAAGGAGTTGTTGTTGTTGTTGTTGTTGTTAATATGCTTTCACAGCCCTCACTAAAAGTCTTTAAACAAAGGCTGGATAATGATTGTTGGAGGACGTTATAGAAGACAATCTTGATCAGGTTCAGCTTAAACTAAATGACCTCTGAGGTCTCTTCCAATTTGGGGAATCAGTAATTCTGAAGGCGAAGTCAGAGACCCATATAAGTAACCAATTAAAAGAGTTAGGCAGGAAATTGTTGTCTGGGTCCAGAGAAAAAGTTCAAAGCTGGGGAAAGCTACGGGGTACTAGGGGGCGTGGGAGGAGGTCTGCTTGAAGCAAAAGTCCTGAAAGAATTATAAAGCAGGGTATAGCAGCTTACATAGCTGCTTCACACAAGGAAAGGTCTGAGGCAGCTTGCTAGCTTTTGTGGTTGTGACGTGCAGTGCACATGCACACACCCCCCTCCTTCTCAGGCAGCTGCAGTCCCTGGCCTAGGCAGGTAAAATGGTGCAAACTCTGGTCAGAACTAGCTCAGAACCCAGCCGCCCAATGTTCAACAGGAAAGGAAGAGAGCCTCCCCACATCACCCTCCCCTAACCTCCTTAAATAGCTGTAGAGAGAGAGGTACAATATGAAATCTTCCAGAACACCAGACCCCCTCTGGTTCTTTCTGGACCCTCAATAATATTGCTTCACCTAGAATTAATTTTTCACTTGTATCTGTCTTTTGGTGGAGTGGGAGGGGTAGCCAGGTGGCAGAATGGATAGAGTGCCAGTCCTAGAGTCAGTAAGACCTAAGTTCAAATCCAGCCTCAGATAGTAATTAGTATTGTGATCCTGGACAAGCCACTTAACCTTATTTGCCTCAGTTTCCCCATCTGTAAAATGAGGTGGAGAAAGAAATAACAAACCACTACAGTACCAAGAAAACCCCAAATGGGGTCACAAAGAGTCAGGTACGACTGAACAACAAAAAATCTTTTTTGTGGATTTGTCCCTTACTAGTTTTAACTTACCACAGTTTCCTACCCCCAGAGGCAGATCATGAAGCACAGCACTCAGACTATTTCTATCCTTATCTAAAGCACTGAATTCTGACTCCCTCATTTCAGGGACTGAAACCAATAAATTGTTCCTTTCCTCATTCCCCTTCCCCCTTCCTCCCTCCAGGTAATCTACCTGGCCTTGGGGTGAAGATATTGGCTTCAGGCCTTGCAAGTCACTCATTCATAGTCAACTGCAGCAACCCCTACACACACAGACACACACACACACCCTGCTTTATGACCATCTCCTCCCTCTTTCCTCAAGGAAAGGCAGGGTAGCCTGATCACAGCAGTTGTAGCAGTTAATGTCAGCTGGGATAGTTGACAGAGGGAGGGATAGATTATTGACTTTTCCAGTATCACATTTTAGGAACCCCATTGATATACTGGAAAACATCTAGAGTTTCTAGAATAGGGTGAAGGAATTAGACATTAGGCCAGTTGAAAGGACTAGGGATGTTTAGACTAGAGAAGAAAAGTTTCACTGGGTACAGAGGAAAGAAGGGAAGAGAAAGAGGAACAAGATGTCTTCAAGTATTATAAGGTCTATCATGTGAAAAAGTTATTATATGCTTGACCTCAGAGGGTAGAACTAAAAAAAAAATGGGTAGAAATTGAACAGGCAAATTTTAGGCTTGATGAAAAAAAATAAATAAATAGATCTAACAATTAGAATCACCCAAAAGTAAAATGGACTGCCTCAGGAGGTATCATGAGTTTCCTTTCCCTAGATGTCTTTAGGGGCAGCTAGGTGGCACAGTGGATAGAGTGCCAGGCCTGGAGTCAGAGAGATTCATCTCCCTGAGTTCAAATCCAGCCTCAGAAACTTACTAGTGTATGACTCTGGGCAAGTTACTTACCCCTGTTTGCCTCAGTCTCCTCATCTGTAAAATGAACTAAGGAAATGGCAAACCACTCCAGTATCTTTGCCCCCAAATGGGCTCACAAAGATTTGGGCACGACTGATATCAACAACAACAGATATCTTCGAGTGAAGACTAGATGACTAGTGTCATGGAAGAGATTCCTCTTCAGATACAGATTAGATTAGATATGCTCAGAAGCCTTTCTCAATGTTGAGATTCTGTGATTCTAATTCAGTGAGATGTCTGGGGCTGAATTCTCATTTATGCTCAAATGTGACAATATTGTGCTGCAATACTCCATGGGAGATATTTCTAGATTGGAGTGGGATAAATTCACATGGCGTTATATGTGAATCTGCCCCACTCCCAACCTTCCTGCAGTACCTAGTCTTCAAAGGCAGCTCCTGTGCCAACAATTCTTCCTCATATATCTTTTTTTTTTTTTAGGTAGCACTAGAAATGTAGACAATACATGAATTTCATGCACAAAATTCTTTCCAAATTGTCTTCGATCCAAGGATAGCCAAAGGTCATAGTGTAGTAGGTAGATAGCCCAAAGATAGCAAAGTGGCTAGGGCTTATTGTGATAATAATTGAGAACTGAGAGTATTTTTAAGGAAGAAATGGAGGAGGTTGAACATATGGTGATTGGAGTGGTTGGTTCTGACAGCAGAAACATGAGAGAAGATTTCAAGTAAGGAGCAGATGAATAAGATAAAAAAAAAAACGGTGAAAGCTGGTATGCTGTGTGTATGCAGTAAGAAAAGACTTTATTCACAATTGTTCACTCATGTCTGACTATCCATGACCCCATCTGGGGTTTTCTTGACAAAAGATTCTGGAGTGGTTGGCTATTTCCTTCTCCAGCTCACTTTACAGATGAAGAAATTAAGGCAAAAAGGGTTAAGTGACTTGCTTAGGGTCACACAGCTAGCAAGTGTCTGAGGTCAGATTTGAACTCAGAAAAATGAGTCTTCCTGACTCCAGGCCCAGCACTCTATTTACTGTGCCTCCTAGCTGCCCTTATTCACAATGCTACAGCATTTATCATGTCATATAAAGGGTTTAAAAAGTAAAAAGACCAGCAGGTCTTCTTCATCACAGTCCTTTAGTGCTACAAAACTGTCCTGGGTCAACCTCATCCCCAGAATCACTGTAGGAGGTGACTGCAGGAATGCTAAAGGAACAACATCACAGAACTTGTGAATTAAAAGAAATCTTGGAGCCTATCCCATCCAACCCATACACAAAATGGATCTCCAGTCTAACATGCCTGACAAGAGGTCATCCAGCTTGTCAGGGGAATTCAGCTGTTTCTCTGACCCATCCCCAAGTGAGGTCATGGATGAGATAGAAAATGGCCATGGCTGAGAGCATGCCAAGATGCAAGCCTGATGGTGACCAAGAAGTTTTCAGCAGTAAAGTCTCAGGTTATTAGCCGCAAGAAGTAATTGAGGGTGGGTGGGAGCAGAGAATGGTAAAAAAGTATTGGATTTGGACTCTCGATTCCAGGTTCACATCTTAGCTCTGATGTGTATGACCTGTATGATTTCATCTGTCACAAATAGATCTAACAATTAGAATCACCCAAAAGTAAAATGAACTGCCTCAAGAGGTATTACGAGTTTCCTTTCCCTACATGTCTTCAGGGGCAGCTAGGTGGTACAGTGGATAGAGTGCCAGGCCTGGAGTCAGAGAGATTTATGTCCTCTGTGTGACCCTGGGCAAGTCACTTACTCCTGTTTGCCTCAGTTTCATTATCTGTAAAATGAGCTGGAGAAGGAAATGGCAAACCACTCGAGTATCTTTGCCAAGAAAACCCCAAATGGGCTCATGAAGAGTTGGACTTCAGTTTCCTCATCTGCAACATAAAGGAACTGGATCATATGATTTCTAAAATAGCTTTAAATCTGATGATCCCATGAAGGCTTAATTACTAGGTGTCAATATAGTCTACAATAGAGTGGGGGCACTGTCATGCTCAACACAATAAGCATACCAGCATCCTTTTAAAGCTAGCATGTGATATTAAGCCACTCTCTTTGTTCTTACGAATGAGCCATGACCAGTGTTTCCAGAGAAATAACAGCTGAGTAGGAACAGTTTGTTCGAAGGGAAAATCCATGATTCAAGTGACATCATTTAAAGTGTAGACAAGAAACTAAAAAGGCAACAACCCAGTGAATACGCCCAAGCATATTTACCCGTATGACTTCTGGCAAGTCATTCTTTCTCTCTAGGCTTCAGTTTCCTCAATTATACAGTCAGTATTTGGGGCAGAGATTCTTTAGGAAGAGACTGGTATTGATTCCCAACCAGAAGGAAGGGATGAAGGAAATAAGTATTTATTAAGCACCTAGTATGTTTACACTAAGCACTTAAAAAAAAAATCTTACTTGGTCCTCACAACAACACTGAGAGGTAGGTGCCATTATTATTATTTCCATTTGGTAAAACTGAGGCAGAGGTTAAATGACTTTACTCAGAGTCACACAGCTAACAAGTATGTGAGGCCAGATTTTAACTCAGTTCTTCCTGACTTCAGGCCCAGAGTTCTATCCACTTCAACACTTAGCTGTGTAGCTTGTATTTGGAGTGAAGATTCTCCAGGAAGGGACTGATGTGGATTCCCAAGCCAGAAAAAGGAAGTCGGGAATCAAACAAGCAGGAAGAAAAGGTGGCTAGCATGGGATCAAGCAGCATACTGGAAGATCAACCATGAGAAAGCCTGAGCTGCCAGTTCGCAGGAATCAGGGCAGCAGCAGAACCAGAGATCCCCAGCTTCCCGGTGGTGAGAGTTGGAGCTGGCCCGAGGGGCCAAGTCAATCCAGGAATGTCTTCTATTTCCTGGCATAGCTGCTTCTCCTTCTGCCAGTTGTCCAGGTATGCTAGCTGTTGTTCTATAACTATTGCTCTCCGTTGGATAACATTCAGCTACTATGAGACCCTGTTGACCAACAGAAATGTCAGTTGGATAACAGGAAGAGGGGAAAGCAGTTATGCTAGGAGATTCATCACCAGGAAGGTGTGCACACCTGGTGCTGCTTTAGCTTTCCCTGTACTGCAGCTCTGGGTCAGTCAGATCTTCTGATAGGCTCTCTCATAGCTTATCTTCCAGCATATGGCTTGCTCTCATTTTGGCTATCGATCGTTTCCCCAAAATGCTTACATCTTGAGTCACTTCTTCTGGATGGGTGGCCAAGGTCAGTCGTTTTTCCAAGTCTCTTTGCCCCAAAGGAAGGCTCTATCTGTAAAATAAACAATTTAATCTAGGTGATCTCCAAAATTCTCTTCTAGATGAAGTCTAAAATCCTCAGTAACCAAGGGATACACCAAAGATAGGTGCTAAAACTCAAAACAAATGTTTCCAAAGATAGGTAAAGTTGAGACAGCTCTAATAAGCAGTAGATGCTAAAGTGATACTTTGATTGACAACTTCCCCAGAACAGCATTCTTTGCTGTGGAGGAGATGCATTGGCCATGTCTTCACTTCCTCTTTGCTGCTATGTAGCTGCAGGTGAGTTATACATTTCTGTAATTTCAACTAATGGCACCTAAGTGAATTCGCATTAATGTAAAGAGGTCTGGCTGGTAGGCTATGGGACTTACATGAAACTACTCCAACTTCCAATTTCCTTTAAGTTTAGTCAGGGTGCTGCTTCCAAATGTTCCACTCAGAAAGTCCTCCAGGTCCCAGTGACTGTCAGTCATTCATTTCTAGAGAGCGTTGGCTATTTCTATTATGGTTTATAAGTTGAACACTTCCAACTCCTCAAATGTAGGAATGGTTACATAAGACAAGGTTTAACTGGCCAGGCCTGGCTCAGGCCAATCTAGTACCTTAGGTTTCAGATTAGAATGGATTGCGACATTCAAAGTCTATTTAGTCATAGCAAAAACAACAGAACAAAACAAAACAAAACCAAACCATTCAGAGCAGAGGAAGATATTCATCAAAGATACAGCCTGATTTACTTGAGCACAGCATCTTGATGTTGATCATGCTGCTTATCTGCTGATCCAAAATTTCAGAGAATAAATAAACACATAAATGAATGAATAAAAAATATTTCTTAAGTACTTACAATATGCCAAACACGGTCCTATGTACTAAGAATACAAATACAAGCAATTTATGGATATGTCTTTATAGAGAATGTTAGTGTTGATTTGATTAAAGTTCTTAGAGGTACCACTGGAAATTAGGGTTAGGGGTGGTGGAAATACCCGTTGTGGTTTTACATGGAGATGGCCAAGAACTGGCATGGAGAACATGAGACCATAAGAGGAAATGCTCACCACTGGGAGCCCAGGTTCACAAGGGTGAGACTTTCAGATTTCAATGAAATAGAAGCTAGAATGCAGACAGTATGGCATGGAGATGGAGGGAGGTGAGATGGGGAGAGAGTGGGTTTGATTCTTCATGCCCTGGTTTTTCTAGTCAGTTGATCAGGAAGCTATGTCAATAACCAGAGACTTAGTCCCCTGAGTCAATCAAGTCTCTACGATAGATACAACGCTATTGAAAGAAAAACTGACAACCCCAAATAGTGTGGGACTCTGGTAAATATTATTCCTTCCCAAACAGTGAATGGAAAAGGGAGGGAAAAAAGCCACCTGAAAATAAAAATTGTAACTTGCAAGGAATTATGTGTTCCAGGTCAAAGCGTGCTCAGTGGAAGAATTTAGCAGTAAGAAGGGAGCAGAACCAATTATCTTGGTAGTAAAATAAAAAATATCTGAAGTATTGTTCCAAAGTATAATGGGTATATTGAGCCTGATTATTAGACCAAGTGTGATACATGCTGCAAAGGTGGATTTTAACTTGGAAGGCAAAAAAGTGGTTTATCCAAATGTAGGATAATGTAAAAACCAGTTGGACATAAGCAAGTTGGACAAACCAGGAAACTGAGACATCCTTAAGGGATAGATGAGTTGCCTATTACACAATCTTTGAATCAGAGATTTCAGAGTTTAAAACAACTTCAGAGGCCATCTAGTCCATGAATCCTGTTTACAATGTCTTCAACAACTGATATTTGCCCTCTTCTGAACACTCCTATTAACAGAGGACTCATTAACTTCTTTCAGAAATCAGGCCTTAGAGAAATACAGCTTTCTAGTTAAAAACGAAACTAAGCTCAGAGGGAAGAATTGTTTATTACGGTTCTGGCAAGAGAACCAGGCAAAACCTCTTGGAAAAGATTGCACTGATAACAGAAGAGAGAAAATGTTTTATATCATTAGAATGTCATGACTCCTCCCTTCCAGGCCGAGACTGGTCCCTTCCTTTCCAGGTCACCATCTTACAAGTCCATCCATTTCATGTCCCCTTGACATGACCCCCACATCCCTCATCATCCAAAAGCCTTCCTCCTACTTAGGTCTAGTTAAAACCGGTTCTGCCCTCTAGACCTTTGGGGTCTATTAAAGGATTAGGGCCCTTCTCATTGGCTTGCCCTTCCAAGGTTTTGCAAATTTGTTAAAACAATGTAACTTGTCATTACCAAATTCTTTGCTGATGTTGTAAGAGGTCAAAGGTTACCTTAAATTGTGGGAGTGTAATACCTTGTCCCTTACACTTCCAAAGCAGCCTATTCTATGTTTGGATAGCCCAAATTGCTCAGAAGCAGTTCCCTATATCAAACTTAATCTGCCTTCCTGTATTTTCTATATACTGGTGCAAGCTCTACCATCTGGGACCAAGTAAATAAGCCTAGTCTCTCTTCCACATGACAGCTCCTCCATACTTGCAGACCCCTCTCGTATGTCTCCCTTAAATTTTCTTTGTTCCAAATGAATCTCCTCATTTCCTTCAATCATTTCTCATATGGCATGAGTGCCAATCCTCTCATCATCTTACCTACCTTCTAGCTATGCCATTGCTTGTTACTATCCTCCTTTAAAGATGACACACAGAACTGCACGTAATTCTGCAACTGTAAACCAACCAACACATAGTCACTAATATCCTAGTGAGTGGTACATGGGTACCAGTATCAGTGAAGACCCTTCAGGACATGATCCCCACCCCCTTTTTCTTATCTTTAGCTGTATAAGAAGAAATTCCTGAACTATAGTGTATTCTGTTTATCTCATCCTCTAGCTACATGACCTTGGGCAGTAGACTGAAGTCATAAGGCCCCAAAAGGGTAACCTGTTGCAGTTACTGCACTCCTTTGTTCTCTTCTTTGCTGATTTGCCAATAGATTGTGCCCCTGAGGCTCAGCCAATGGGCCAAAGGGAGGGGGTTAGGGTGGGCTATTGCGCTAGGATCTATATAAACCTATCTTGAACAAAGCACTCTTTCACTCTCTGGCTGACACCATTTTGGGAGACACGAGGGTGTCCTTTCTCAAGAAAGTCAATAAAGCAGCTTTCCTTTTTGCAAATTCTTGTCAAGACTCTGATTCAAATTTGGGTAGGTGGTCTTTTGTCCCACACACTAGGACAACCTGTTTTGATAGAATTAATATCTACCAGTATTTTCTTACAACACGGGTAGCTCCAGGCCCCTCTTCATTCCTTCTTTGAACAGGGATTAGCTTTCCCTAAAAAGAGACGAAGCTATCCCTGGGACCTGATTGTCTGGTTTACTTGAAGCAGCGCCTTGATCACCTGAGAGCATAAAAAGTCTCAGCCAATCTGGGGCTCTTGGATTTAGTAGATTTCTGAGAGCCATATAAGTTGCCATGTCCTTCACCATATCCTGACCTAATGATCAGATACTAATGATATGCTGGTAAATGGTTAACAGTTGACTCTCCATGGGGAAAAAATGTAGTGGGACACTTTTAAATTTAACATGAATTAACAGTTTATAGCACTTTAAGTCTAGAGACAATCAACAAAACAGTAAATTGAGTGTTTGCTGATTTCTGAGGTATAAACGGTCATGTTGAAAATTTAAGAATCATCTCTCTTTGCTGTTAGACCTGGTCTAGTACACCACTGGCAGGCACATTTCATTATGGAGATGAGGGAAGCCACATGCAGAGAAAGTAATTGCCATTGTACCGTTATTGCATTTCTTTGCTGTGTTAGGGAAAAGTAAACCTCCTTTTGCTAATGAGCAAAAAACTAGCAATGTACATGGAGTGATAGGATTAGAAGTACAGGCTCACATTTGTAAAAGAAAGGGTCCCACAAGAGGTTTGGGATTAGCACACACTGGAAAGGCACGTAATTATGGGAGCTTGTTTGTTAATTTATTAAATGTTAGAAATCATATTTAAGTCTCATTTATATTGCTTTGTATTTTAGATCTCAAGTATGTAAAAACTGAAACGTTTTAAAGTATGTACAAAACTGAATTGTCCTTTTTAAAATTATTTTTCATTCTGAACTTGTTTAGTAATTTTGCATAATTTTTGCATAATTCTGTTATGTAAACAGCATCTTTATGAGTAGTACACAACTGACACCTTTGTGCCATCTAATATAGATTTTCCGACATAAAATTTCAGATTTTGTTAGTATTTTTCTTTATTCCTTTTGAGTATTTATAATTTTAGAGTTAAAATAATACTTTTAAAGCAAAAGAGGATAGCTTCCTGAAAAGGTGGTTTGTACTTGGCACAAAACATTTTGTGGCAAAAATCCAGCAATCAACAAGCATTTTTTTAGTGTTTACTATGTGACAGACATTGTGCTAGGCACTGTTATCTATAGCACAAATTCCCCGAAGTCATTGTTGAATCAGGGAGAAGCATTATTAACGACCTGGGAAGGCTAGGCGTCCCACATGTGTGAGAGCACACATGTGAGAGCACATGTGTCGACAGATGCACGCCTTTTTATTCCCTATTCCCCACTCACATTTCCTTCCCCTGTTTCCCCATTGGCTGGGTTACAACCTATCCAAAGCCCCTAATTTCCCTATGTGAGTCTCCGCCCCTAATTACAACCCCCACTCCCCACAATTCTGCGAGCCATTTTGATGTTAATCTATCCCTAACCTCAGAACTGGTTTTCCACAGGATAGTCTATTCACCACCAATAGTGTTTTCTAATATGGCTTCCTTTGTTCAACTTCCACCTAGCCCTTTAGATTGCATTCCTTAGGTTCCATGTGACTTTTGTGGAAATTTAAAAAAAAAAAAACCTAGCTAAACTGACTCTAATGCTGTCACCTAGGGTTCAATCCCTGATTGAGTGGCATGCAGAAACAACATCCCCAACCATATTTTCCACAGGTACTATGGACAAAAGTGAAATGGTACTTGCCCTACAGGAGCTTACATTCTCAAAGGAGAAAAAACATATGCATACAAAATACATATATATATATACAAAAGATGATTTTGATGGGCATAATAATGAGGGCAATAAAAGCTGACAGGGTTAGTCAAGGCTTGTGTATGTGGTGTTTGAGCTGATTCTTGATGGAATGAGACAGTTAAAGGTGAGCAGCTCAGAACAGTACATTCCATTGTTACAGGCAAACAAGCAAATGAATATTGTCCTCATCTAGGGTTACCAAAAAAATAGTTTTTTTTAAAGGTCCTACCATAACACATTGACCAGTACACTTCAGTTTCTGTGATAAAGTATGCCCAAATTTATCAAACATTGGCCACTTGGCAGCCCTACCTCCATTCTGCCATCTAGCCGTGTATTTTGTTGTTGTGGTTGTTGTTGTTGTTGTTTCATGCCTCTGCTTTCAGGTATGATAAAGTTTGAGGTCACAGAATCTCAGAGTTGAAAGGCATCCTAGAAACCATGTAGTTCAACTCATGTCTAAACAAGGTTCCCCTCTACAAAATATTCTTAGAAGTAATTTCAGTTTTTGATTAAAGACTTCTACTGATAGGGAACTTCCTACCTCCTGAGACATTCTATTCTACTATGAGGTGGTCAACCTCTCCTTTATAATTCCTATGGTGAGAGACTGGTCTTTTTATTTTGAACCAAACAAACAAACAAACAAAAAACAAAGAATTCTGTTTCTGATAGTTCATGGATCTCAAAAAACAAACAAACAAACAAACTGTCATCAGTACCATTCCTGCTTTAGGTAAAACTAATCCATGTGATAGGGGCAGCTGTATGGCATAGTAGATATAGCACTGGGTTTGGAATTAGGAAGATTTATCTTCATGAGTTCAAATTCAGCCTCAGATACTTACTAGTTATATAGAGCTAGTATATATAGGCAAGTCATTTAATGTTGTATGCCTCCATTCCTCATCTGTAATAGGAAAGGAAATGGCAAACCATTCCAGTATCTTTGCTAAGAAAACCCCAAAATGGAATCACTTTCAGTAGGACTCAATTGAACAACAAATCCATGTGATAAACTTGTATGACTATTGAAAGTATACTTTTCACTCTCACCATTGGTCACTGTTTAGAGGTTGACATTGAATATATGGAATAAGCAGCCTAGTGAGTAAATTGCTATTTACATCACAGAGCTGCACCACCTATAGCAGCACTACAATTGAAAGGATTGCAGCATGCTAAGTTGGAGCCAGGGCCACACAATTGGCTATACCTGGAGCAATGCTCATCCTTATTCATGACAGATGCAGCTAGGTCTTTGAGAGAGGACAGTTATAATACACCAGCTCAGCTCACCTTCATGGGAAATCGAATAGAGGAAATATTGTTCTACAAGGACAGACCATTAAAGACCAAGTTCAAGTCATCATTGTTAACATCAAAGGCAAACAGATGAAAAGAAGTACTCAAAGGGGCAAACAAAAACAAAATTAGAAAGTACTGAAGCAGGGCACACTGGAGCTGGGAGGGGATGAAAGAGGAACAGCTTTGACTGGGTGACTGTGGGTACCGAAGCCACTGACAATCTATTGATCTTATTTAAGAGGATCAAGAAAGTCTTATGACTGGCGCTGCTCCCATAACTTGGGCGAATAGCCTAGATTGATGATTGTAGACCTAAGAGCTTGAGTTTACTGCAGTGCAGACAGAAAACTAATAGTGTAGTATAAGTGCATTTAGTACTTAGAGAATGTACCTCCATTAGGGAGTTCAGAGTCCAATGTGAGGGTGATTTCAATGGTAATACGCAGAGAAAATGAGTGGAAGAGCCACAGCTGCACAATGAGATTTAATAAGTGTGGGTTACTCATTCACAATCTAAAATAATTTTCAATGGAACACAATACAAATTTTCATAGAAGTAGGGAAAAGAAAGGCAAGGAGGCAAGTAGAACTTGCCCTAACTCTTCATAGAAGTAGGGAATCTCAATTACTAGTTTATGGAGCTGAAGAGAGGTGATTGAGAAGAGCCCTTCTAAATGATAAAAGCATGACTGGGCTATATGGAACATCAATACTGCATGTAGATAAGCCACATCAGATCTCTGATGTGTCAGAGCATATTTTATGGTGATCTGTCGCTTGCAATTATGTGATCTCTTACTCATTTAAGGTTTATGAGTACAGTTGCATAACAAAAATGTTATGGTCACCCAATTCCATTTGGCTTAGAGGCAAGAAGACCTGATTTCAAATTCTGCCTCAGATACTTGCCAGCTGAGTGACCTTGGGAAAGTGTCTTTACTTCTCTCAGTATTAGTTTCCTCATTTGTAAAATGGGGGTATAATAATAGCACTTACCTGACAGGGTTTCTGTGAGAATCAAATAAAATGACATGTGAAAACATTTGCAAATCCTAAAGCACTAAATAAATGCTAGCTACTACTACTATTAGTAACAATAGTAGTAATAGTAGTAGCAGTAGTTAGCACTTATTGTTGTTGTTGTTAGCAGTAGCAATAGTAGTAGTAGTAATAGTAGTAGTAATTGTTGTTGTTGTTGTTTGTCCTTCATCCTTGAAGTGGACCATGACATCAGGAAGGTGATGTCATGACTTGCAAATGAATTGGATTTAAGTAAGGGAGGACTATACAAAGCCACCAGCCTCACTCTCTCCTCTGGAGCCATCTGGGTCCAGTGACATGGTATAGATCAAGATGACTAGAGTTGGCACCATGTAGTGGGAGACCTTGGCCTTTTTAAGATAAGGTCTTTCCCAGGTCACAGTTTGTCTGAGGCAACACTCGTTCAGTGGTTAAGGTTAGGTAAGAAATAAGACAAAGAATGGCCTCTTTTACCACATGAAAAGAAAAAAAATCAATCTGGAAGGGGAAGACCCTCAGGGTTTCTGGCCAAAACAGAAACAGTTGCTATTTACACTCACTCTGAGGCTTGGGCTGGGACTTATTACTGGTCAATCAGTGAGAGCCAGGGGGATTTGGGTTTAAGGCATGGTCCTTAAAAAAGAAATCTAGCTGGTAAACTCAAGATATGGCAAGATTTCCATCAAAATTTATATTCCTTTGGGCAAAGTACCGATAGGTAAGGATATGATTCTTTATCTCTCTATCCTGGACAGAGGGACAGGAAGGAGGACGGGAAAGAATGAAGGAAGGAAGGAAGGAAGGAAGGAAGGAAGGAAGGAAGGAAGGAAGGAAGGAAGGAAGAGAGGGAGGGAGGGAGGGAGGGAAGGAGAGAGGGAGGGAGGGAAGGAGTGAGGATAGAAGGAAGAAGCAGTGTTGCCCAACTGGAACTGGCTAGTTGGGTCCCCAGTGGGGCAGCTACTACTATTCACAGATTGTTGTTTGTCCTTCATTCTCAAAGAGGAACATGACATCAGGAAGGTGATATCATGAGGAGGAGGAGAAGAAAGAGGAGGAGGAGAAGGAGGAGAAGGAGGAAGAGGAATATGGAATGCCAAGAATCTGGGTCCATCTGTGTCCCATTAGGGATTCAGGATATGATGATGAGTAGAGTGACCTCATAAAGATATATAGAAAAAAAGATATAAAAAGTTTACCAAGTCACAGCTATGGAAGGAGGGAACACAGGTGATTGATAGTCAGTTTACAAGCATCTTAGTTATTAAGCAGTATTAAGTAGTAGTTATTAAGTAGTATGTCATTACTCTGTGATAAGCTCTAAGTTTACAAAGAAAGACAAGACAGTCCCTGCTCTCAAGAAGCTCACCATCTAATGGGAGCTGCCATGTAAGGAAGAGCCCAAGCTATAATTGACTAAGCAAATATTGGGTCCAGGAACACAGAAAGATAGTGAATCTCAGATGGCATTTGTTGAGGCTAACTGTAGCTTGAATGATATTTTGATCACTCATTTTTTTTTAAGGCAATTGGGGTTAAGTGATTTGCCCAAAGTCACACAGCTAGTAAATGTTAAGTGTTTGGTCTGAGGTCAGATTTGAACTCAGGTCTTCCTGACTTCAGGGCCGGTGCTCTATCCACTGTGCCACTTAGCTGCCCCTTGATTACTCATAAAGAAACACATGCATTCAGTTTTTCAAGATTGCTCTGACTACATTGCATTGGTTGACTAATGAGTTTCAAATGGATGTTGACACTAATATTGAATCATGTTCAAATGATCAATGATCAGGAGCTTCACAGTATTTGCAGCACTCCTAATGAATTGTTATCAGTGCAAGGTCCATGTTGAAGCTATCAATCACACTATATCAATAGCTGGCAAAGATTCTTTTCCACAATTTTTTGGTCCTTTGTCAAAGTTAAAGGCTACCATGTAGTCTTCATGATTAAAAGTCACTTAGTTGACAGCAACTGTGCTGTCTGTGTGCAATAGAGCTCCTTAAAAGAGAAGTTTCCATTGATGACCATAAGGGACAAGTTAAAAGACTTCTTTGGGAAAAAAAAAAACTGGTTCTTACCCCTAGGAATGAATACTTTGAGACAAGTACAATGAATGGATGTCATCATTAAATTCCCTGGGTAGTTCTTTTAAAAACTGAGACCTCACTGGTTCTAGCTATTGCACTAATTTTCTCAAAATCTAAAAATGGACTTTTTGTTCCAGATGAAAAAAAATTGAAGAGCATTGGCATATACTAAACAAAATGTTTCCAACTATTTACACACACACACACACATGCGCATGTGCGCACGCACGCACACATACGTGCACGCATGCATGCACACACACATACACACATATAAAACAGGTTTTCACCAAAAGTTTTGTTGTCATTGTTATTAAATCATGTCCTACTCTTTGTGATCCCATATGGGGTTTTCTTGGCAAAGAAACTGGAGTGGTTTGCCATTTCCTTCTCTAGTTCATTTTACAGACCAGGAAACTGAGACAAACAGGGTTAAGTGACTTGCCCAGGGTTACACACCTAGTAAGTATCTGAGGACAGATTTGAACTCAGGAAGGTAAGTCTTCCTGACTCCAGGTCTGGCACTCTATCCACTGTACCAACTAGCTGTCCCTTCACCAAATGTACTAGCAGAAAAGTCTAATGTTAAGGTAAAATTCTATGAAAATTTCATGTACTATGAACAGGTTATTTAAGCAATGCCCACATCAAGTGTATGCAAATCATTCAGTGTCATTGGCACTTCTAGGAGAAAGGTTTATAGGCTTAAACATATCTATAACAGATCATCAGTGATAGTGCCATAAATATCCAAAGATTCATCATGAACTGAGAAGTCATTTTGAACAAACCACCTTCATTGCAGAATTTATTTTGCCACAGGAATTTTCTGCTTAATAGGAACCCTATTTTGTATTATATATGTGGTACCTAGAATTAATGATATTCTGATCTGGGCAACAGTGGATATACTCAAGAAAAGACCACAAAAAGTCCTTAATTTAATTTGAGAATATTTATTGTACACCTACTTGAGTAAGATATGTAGTAGGCACTAACGATGCAAAGGTGAAAAATAACAAATCTTTGGCCTCAAGGAGCTTTCCATCTAATAAGCTCTATAAGCAAGTCCATGGAGAGGAGCAGGAAATTGAACTCAGGTTTTCTGACACCCACTTGAGAACTCTTTCCACTGTTCCTTAATCCATTATGCATAATTTAGTGTTTCAGGAGTGATTATCTGTTATATAAGAAAATTGTAGTGCTGACATAACCTTAGCTGCTTCTGCCTTTAATTGTCAGCTTAGATACTTCACATTATTTCAGGCAAACGCAATTTTTTGCCTTAGTTCCAATTTGATATGCTGCAATCTTTCAATTGTGGTGCTTCTATAGGTGGTGCAATTTTGTGATATAAATAGTAATTTTCTCACTTGATTATTTATTCCATTTGTTCCATATAAACCTCCAAACAGTGACCAATATCCACACAAGTTCATCAAATAGATTAGTTTTACCTGAAGCAGGGACAATACTTTTGGCAGATTTTTGAGCCCCTTGAATTGCGGGAAGTAGAATTCTCATTTTCATTTGGTCCAAGATAAAAGGGCAGTCACTTAATGAAAGAACCACAAAAAGGACACCGACTGCCCTAACAAGTAGATCTGCCTAGAAGTGGGTTCTGCCTAGAAGTGGGGTTCTCTTTCACTAGAAATCTTTAAGCAAAAACTGAGTATTTTGTAGAGGTGAGCCTTGTTTAGAAATGGATTGGATTAGATGGTTTCTAAAATGCCTTTCAACTTTGAGATTCTGTGCCCACAAACTTTATCATACAGGAATATAAAGCAGGCATATAAAGCATAATATCAGATTTAGACAATAGTTTAGGCATTATTTTATCACAAAAACTGGACGTGTTCTGATCAATGTGTCATGATATGACCTTTAAAAAAGCTACTATGGCTTCAGTAACCCTTTTAATTAATTTTCATTTTAATTTAATTAATTTTCATTTTATTAACTATAATAGCATCCACATACATCTTATTTCCAGTCTTCACCTAACATATTTTGTTTCATCACATAGATTTTAGGAGCCAGTTTAGTAACTTTATGGCCCATCACATCCAAGGCCCACAATTTGGAAACCATTGACCTAGATGACCTCTAAGATTCCTTCCCAGTCTAAGTCCTACATATTTATAGCAAGCAAACTTTATATTTGTTTTAGTGTTTCTTTTTATCAATTCAGTGTCTGCCCACAAGCACACATTCCTATATTCAGATGTTTTTTTTAATTTTACGTAGCATGGTGAGTTCAATTAATTCAGGTTAAGGAGGATTGCAAATTTGAATTGCCAATTTATTATGTCTATGTTCATTCAGCTATCATAATTATAGTGGAAAAAATGGAATTGGAATTTGGAACAGAAGAATAATTTCTTAGCACAAAATCAATTTACTCTAATGCTTTTAAAAAGAATTGTGTAGCCAAAATGTGAGTTTTTAAAATCTACTTTCATCATTTAAATGACTAATTTATTAAATGTATGCCATTTTAGAACATTTGGGGGGTTTAAAAAACAGTCTGAGAGCTTTATCGGACACTTATTGTTGTTGTTGTTGTTTTTTTAATATGGCTCATATCTTTTCCAATCCCAAAACATCATTTTATTTTCATTTTACCTTTCATTTTATAGTTCTAAATAAGCAATTTTTCTAGTACAAATATAGGAAGATCTACAGAGTTTTCTTTGCTGGCAGCTTTGCACAATAAATGCAAGACTATGGCCTGGGGGGTGGAGTAGGTGTAGAGGACAGTTTTCTTCATCTAGCTTTTGCTTTCTTTCCTCACTTCCTTCACATGCCCATCAAAGAAGGTCTTGGCAATAAGACTCATCCCAGTGCCCTACTCTTCATATAATTTCTATTTGTTTGTGAGGAAGTAGTGTCTGCCCAAATGGATTTTAGAGGCACAGGCTCACTATCAGAGATTTAATGAGAGTCATAAGGAATTTTCTAACATTATTAGATAATATCTGGGACCACAGACCTAAATTACCATCAAATCTAATCTAAAGACTCAGTCTTCGGCTGGTACATGTTGAAGGATTTTGTTTATTTCCCTAGATAGGTATGATACCTCCAAATTTTGAGTATGTACTTAAAAAGCAGTAGCCAACCTTGTCACTGTGATGCTTTCTAGCCACTACACCTTAGCAGCTAGGACCAGGGAGTAACTGATGGCCCTGAAGAGCTAGAAATCAGAAAATGTTGACAGAGACCAACTTGCCAACCATTAAATCAATGAGGTACCTAGCAGAGATGAAGCAACAGAGAGTGAATATGTTAAGCTCAGTAGAAAACAGCAAAGATCAAATTGATGATATCCTCAGCTCTGTAGCACCAAAAGCTCAAGTATCCTTGCCTGCACATGTCCTTACATATATGCCCTCTACAATATGCCTTGATCATTTGGTTTCCTGATATTTGTGCCTTTCTTTTATAAAACTCACTTCACAGGTCCCTGACATGTGTGTCTGGACTATATGGGTTCCACACAGGCATATAGGCCCTTCCTCTACTAGGCGTATGGTAACCTGTAGACATTACCATATTTGTGTTTGAAGAGATTTTTTTTCTTATTCTATTTGCTGTATTGTTTGATTAAATATATTTGATTTTGAATTAATTTGTCCTCTATATGACTGGCAAAACTAAACACATTAGTTGGGACTTATGAGCCACAGTATCATGTAAGTGCTAACCCACAGAAGGCCTTGAACACGGTATAGTTTTTCCGGAACCTCACATGTCCTGCATTAACATCCTATTATGGATAAAAGGTGTACCATATACCTATGTTATAACTGAATATACAATGTTTATTACATTTTGATGAGTCATCAATTATATTTTCTATCATGAGTATGCATTCTCTCTCCATCAATAAAGGTTCACATACCCCTCCTTATCTTGTGTAATTTTTGTCCATGTCTTTTTACTGCAAGTCCTCCATAAAGAATCTACCCAGTACAGTCAGTCAAAAACCTTTATTAAGTGCCTACAATGTGCCAGGCACTGTGCTTAAATGCTGAGGATACAAAAAGAGGCAAAAGACAGTGAAGACTTTTCCCTGAATCTTTGAATATTAGATGGATATTATTGTAGTGCTCAAATTATCTATCTGTTAGCCCCCATTCTCTGTTGTTGTTGTTATTCAGTCATTTTAATTATGCCTGATTTTTCATGACCCCATTTGGGGTCTTCTTGGCAAAGATACAGGAGACATTTGCCATTTCCTCCTCCAGCTCATTTTATAAATGAGGAAACTGAGGCAAACACGGTTAAGTGACTTTCCCAAGGTCACACAGCTAGTAAGTGTCTGAGGTCAGATTTGAACTCAGGTCTTCCTGACTTCAGGTCCAGCACTCTATCTATACACCACCTAGCTAGTCCACCTCAATTTTGCACACATACACACACACACACACACACACACACACGCACACATACACATACACACACATACTCTTTTAAAAATATTTTTAATTAAATTTATTTTCAACATACAAAAATCTGCCTTCTCTCCCTTCCCTCCTCTCCATTATGAATGAAAAATACAACCCTTGTTACAAATATGTATAGTCAAGCAAAACAATTTCCACACTGACATGTCCCCCACCCCCTACTCCCACAAAAGAAGAAACTGAGTGATAGGCAAATGGAAAGCAACTTCTCAGTTCCAGGGACAGAAGAGCTGATGAAGACATTGCACACAGGACCCAGCTTGCCTCACTAATCTGTCTGTGACCTCAGACTGGGTTTTTCAGCCAAGGTCCCACTGTTAAAAATTATCTACTAAGTTCTAAAGGAGTTGTATTCTGACAGCAGTGAAATGTTAGTTCATAGAAGTTAGAGCACTGAATTAATCGAAAAACTAGTGAAGTTTTAGTCTGTGTTTTCCAGGTTGGCTGTACCCAACCTGGAAAAAAATTGGTTTGGTAGATAAAAAAAATAGAAAGAAATTTGATGAATATCCCAAAGTTTCTCAGGAATAAAAGCTATTTTGTAATGAGTGGAGTACAGAGGTCTTAGCCTAGCATTTTGGGTCCTTCTCAAATTATTTTTAGACTCCTTTTCCAGCCTTTTCTCATGTTGTTCCCTCTCCTGCATCCCATACTCTAACGTCTTATATCCTGAAACTAATCTATAATTTTCAGCCACTTTAGCTGTTTGAAACAAGTTAGCTGATTCAAAAATCAAGGAAAATAATCACAGGTGAACAGAAGCAGAAATCAAATGTTTGAATGTTAAGATGTAGTCCTCATGAAGCAGCTAGGTGGCGCAGTGGATATAGCACCAACCCTGAAGTCAGGAAGACCTGAGTTCAAATCCGTCTCAGACCAAACACTTGATACTTACTAGCTGTGTGACCCTGGGCAAGTCACTTAACCCCAATTGCCTCGCAAAAAAAAAAAAATGCAGTCCTCATGTTAGGCACAGATCTTCCCTAGAGTTATTACCATTAAGGCTTTATGGGAGGGGCAGCTAGGCAGCACAGTAGATAGAGCACTGGCCCTGGAGTCAGGAGGACCTGAGTTCAATCTGGCCTCAGACACATGCTACTTACCTAAGTGACCCTAGGCAAGTTACTTAACCCCAATTAACTCACCAAAAAAAAAAAAAAAAAGACTTTATGGGGCAAAAAAATGTCTTCCTATGGATGGACAGGTCTCCAAGTTGAAAGACTCCAGGTAGAAGAGGCAACCATGTCAGACTGATGGCATTCAGGATGGAATGCCATCTGGCACTCCCGTTCTGGAGCCCCTGAGCATGGAGAAGAGTAGAAGGATGGCCCTCAGCCATCACATTGCTCGCCTGTCAGCAACGAGCAGAGAACAGTGGGCCTGATCACATTGGGAAGTGAGGGGAGACGCTAACCAGATGCAAGAAAGAGGCAGATAAGCTGGGCTTAGTCAGGTGGACGGAGGACTGATCAAGCTGTGGTAACAGACAGTGTGTGCTATTTCCTGTGTGTGGCTTCTCACTGAATCTGGAAAGCTGCTTTCTACTTACCCATCCATCACTCACATCTCATTTCTTCTGTTGATCCAATATGGGAAGATGAGGAGAGAATAGAGAAAAGCATTTGCCTCCTTGACTAAGAGCAAAAACAGCCTGCCTTTGGAAACATTTTTTTTAATCTCTTGCTTCTGTGTCTATGCTGTTGAATCTCTTAAAAACAAACAAACAAACGAATGAATAAATCAAGGAACCCTACACAGTCATCTACCAGGAGGCTTTTGAAGGGTGTTCTCTCTCGGTCTCTCTCTCTGTGTCTCTCTCATTTTCTCTCTGTCTCTCTCTGTCTCTCTCTCCTTCTCTCTCCTCCCACCCCTCTCTGACTATGAACAGAATAGAATTCAGAAAGGAGAACTTAACCCTAAAAGGGAACAGAGATTTTATTTTATTTTACTTTTCTAGCACAAGCTGGATGGAAGTAGAGACAATGAGGGAAAGCATATTTGCTATTTTTTAAATTCAATTTTTTTTTTATTTTCAGTTCCAAATTCTCTTTCTCCTTCCCCACTCCCAATTGAGAAGACAAGAAAAATAAAACCTATTACAAATATGTATAGTCATACAAAACACATTTTTGCATTAGCCATCTTTAAAAAAAAAAGCCAGAGAAAGAAAGAGGGAAAAAAATGCACTTCAAACTGTACTCTGTCCTTCAGTTCTCCATCTGGGGGCGGATAACATGTTTCATCACAAGTCCTTTAAAAATGTGGTTGGCCATTGAATTGATCAGAATTACCAAGTCTTTCAAAGTTGTCTATCTTTACAATTTTGCTGTTACTGTATAAATTGTCCAAAAATTATTGTTTATTAATAATTTTGTTAATTATTTGCTATCAGTAATTTTACAGAGTGCATATTTATAAATCTATGTTCTGATCATGTCCCTGGATCTTTTTCCTTTTGAGTCTGGAGAAATACTGCTAAGAAGAAGGAGCTAAAAGATATGAAATTGAAATAGAGGAGAGGAGGTAGGAGAGTGTTGGTGGCATTTTTGCCTAAGCACTCCTGGGCACTGAAGTTGCTGAGATCTGCTGCTGCCGCTAGGCTTACTGAAAATTGAACACATACACTCACATTCACACACACATACACACACACACACACACACACACACACACACACAAAATTCCTCACGGATCCTAAGCTAATCAACACATGAAAGACATTTAGAAAGATAATCATAAGACCATAGTTTTAGAACTGGAAGGCACCTTGAAAATCATCTAGCCCAATGCCCTCATTTTATAGAAAAGGAACTAAGGAAACTTAAGTGACTTGATCAAAGTCAAATAATATGTGGCAGATTTGAACACAGAAAATATGATTCCAAATGAATGAATGAATCAATAAGCATTTAGTAAGCACCTATTATGCTCCAAGGAGCAGCTAGGTGGCACAGTGGATAGAGTGTTGGGCCTGGAGTCAGGAAAGCTAATCTTCCCAAGTTCAAAGGTGACCTCAGACACTTATTAGCTGTGTGACCCCAGGTAAGTTACTTAACCCTGTTTGCCTCAATCTCTTCATTTGTAAAATGAGCTGGAGAAGGAAATGGCAAATCATTCCATTATCTTTGCCAAGAAAACCCCAAATGGGGGCTTGAAGAGTCGGACATGACTAAAATGACTAAAAGTGCAACAACAATTAAGTTCCAGGTACTGGGCAAATAAATCCAAAGTACATAGCTCTTGTCCTCAAGGATCTTACCTTGTAATGGGGGGAGGGGGAAGAGAGGAGGAAATACATACAAGGGAGTGTTGGCCAGAGAAGACAGTTTTGGTCCATAGAGTCAAAGGGATTGTGAATGGAGCCATAGAATAATGTGCAATGATTCCCTTTCCAGTGGCAGAGGTTTTTTTTTTTTTTTTCCTCAGGGCAAAAGTAAGAGATGGAAAGTGGGGGGAGGGTGTGAGGGTTTGCCTGAAGTATGGATGGTGCAGATGGAAAGTTTCCTGTGCACATTAGGCTCTGGTATCCTGGTAGATAGCTGGATGGAATGTGAATTATAGTCAGGGCCCTTTAGATATAGTGGGTAGGGGGTGAGCTTTCACTTATTTACTCAGGTCATCCAAAGGTAGACTGTATTATCTGGGAGATAGGATGAGTTCAGAGAGTATGTGATTCTTTATGGGCTCAGTAAGCATATGTCACATACAAAGTCACTCTGGGCTTGGCTGAGCTGAGTGGCATGGTGAATTAAATATTTGCAAATAAAGAGTAAATTACTGTACAAAGTTTGGGTTCAGGAGGCAGGACATACTGACGAGAAAGAAAAGAAAGAAAGAAAGAAAGAAAGAAAGAAAGAAAGAAAGAAAGAAAGAAAGAAAGAAAGAAAGAAAGAAAGAAAGAAAGAAAGAAAGAAAGAAAGAAGGAAGGAAGGAAGGACGGAAGGAAGGAAGGAAGGAAGGAAGGAAGGAAGGAAGGAAGGAAGGAAGGAAAGAAAGAAAGAAGAAAGAAAGAAAGAAAGGAAGAAAGGAAGAAAGGAAGGAAGGAAGGAAGGAAGGAAGGAAGGAAGGAAGGAAAGAAGGAAGAAAGAAAGAAAGAAAGAAAGAGAAAGAAAGGAAGGAAGGAAGGAAGAGAGAGAGAAAGAAAGAAAAGAAAGAGAGAATGAAAGAAAGAGAAAGAGAAAGGAAGAAAGAAAGAGAAAGAGAGGGGGGAAGGAAGGAAGGATGGATGTTGGTTCTTGGATGGGGTGGGGCTGGGAGTATGGAGGGGAGATAAGCAAAAAAGATTTGACTTTAAAAAAAAGTTGGTGACCCTGATGATGATTTTTGTAGTATAGAAACAAGTCTGGGTTTGATTTTAATGATGTCAAATGGTCAGTATTGACTATCCAGTGCAGAAGACTATACCTGAATCTATTTACAACAAAGTTTTTCTTTTGTAGGATTTTACATATTCAATCCACACAGCAAATACGGTTATATCCAAAGTCCTACTCTGATATGTCATCATGGTGCAATGGTGATCCTTTCTTCTTAAGGGCTATGACGGTAGAATACATATTCTGTCTGAAACGTTCTACCAAACTAGAAATGCTTCAAGTATGCTTCCAGTGATAGACTGACTCTGTCTCCTCTACCTAGAATGCCCTTCCCCCACTATCTTCACCTGTTGTTGCCCTGACTGCCCCTCAATGCCCAGTTCAGGAACCAACTCCCCAGGTCCCCATAACTGGAAGATGACTCTCCCTTCTGTAGTTCCATGGTATTTTTTGGCTCCATCTAATGGGATTTATTTTATTTCCAGTATTTAACATTTGTGCACATGTCTTAACTTACCTATGAGATGATAAACTCCTAGAGGTCAAAAGTGTGTATGTTTTTATCCCTTATCATGCTTTGCTTATAATAAGGGCTAAATAAATGTTTCATGAAGAAATGAATGAATGAACAAATAAATGAAAGAATGTTAATGCCACTAACAAACAAGGAGGCCAAGAGCAAAAACTGATTTGGTGGGGGGAGGATACCAAGTCCGGTCTTACATGTGCTAAATCTGAGGTGATGGAAATAGCTAAGTAGAAATAGAAGAAAATGTATGTGAAAGGATAATTAAATTTAGTACCTTCGATGCCTTTACTCCAGGACCTTTTGGGAAAGGGGCTAGGACATATTCCCTTGGTTGTATTATTTTATCTATCATTGCTAGCATCTTTTCTCTCCTTCTTTCTTGTTAGGCTCATGCAGAAAACAAATGGAAAATGGTAGGATATGTATATAAAGATAGGGAGATGTTCTGTTATACATAGATAGGAATAGTGCTTCAATTTTGCTCCTTTTATGACATATGTCTTATTTCCCTAAAAATGAAACGGGGGAAACAAGTGGGGAGTGTCACCCCACAGGAGAGGTGGCTAAATGTGGCACAAAAGATAATGCTGCCAAAAATAAAAATAAAAAAGTCACTTGATGTGAAATCAGAGCTCTTGTATGATTTCTCTCTTCCACCTGTCCCTGCTTTTTAGACTCGTGGAGAAAATTCTATATATAAAATTTCCCGATACCTTGGAACCACTTCTCAAGTCAGTTTATAATGTTTCTGAGATTCCATGAAGATGAAAATTAATGAAGAAAAAATTGAGAGAAATGTATATTACATACATAATAGTCCCAATAATTAAGTTAGTATGTAATATGTTTTAAAAATATTACATTTTTCTTTTCTTTTTTTACTCTTTGTTGCAAGGAATGGCCCACTGAGTAGAGATACACTTGGAAATGAAGATGATCAAAGACAAAAGATATCAATAAAAAAATCATTTAAAAAAACAGTGCTGTGATGGCAGACAGTGTCAGGGAGAATAGTTCCTAAGCTCTTAAAGAGTCTATAGTCATACATTGCAACATTCAACCTTTGGAAACAGGACACATCTTTTACTGGAGATGGTAATATGCAGAGTGTAACACACCCTCAAACATCCCCTAGAGGCCTTAAGTAGAGTCTCAAATCACTTTCACTGATGTGCAGCTTAGGCTGTATTTGATTCCTGTATCATCACAGACTCACCCTTCTGGTAAATTGGTCCTTTACTCTAGGTTAGATACCAAACAAAGCTACAATACATGAGATGCCAGGAAAGACAAGGAGAAAATGGGTAGTTCAATCACTAGCCCCACAGCTGTCTTTCCAAAGGGCCAATCAGTCAATCAATTACCATTTATTAAGTGCCCATTATGAGCCAGGCCCTGGGGAAACAAAGAAGGGCAAAAAAAAATAGTCCTTGCTTTCAGGGTCTTCTTCACAGTCTTCTTCTTATGGTTGGCATATTGTTGTTTGTCCTTTGTTCTTGAAGAGGACTGATGACATCATGAGGGTGAGATCTTGACTTTTACATGAATTGGATTCAAGTGAGACAGAGCTGCTCAATGTTCTCAGCCTCACTCTCTCCTCCAGAGTCATCAAAGTACAGTGGCAAGACAAAAGTCAAGACAACTGGCAATAGCTCAGGATACAGTTAGTCTAATAAGGGAGACAACATACAATTGCACACAAACAAGCTATCTACAGCATACATTGGAGATAATCAGCCCACCTTTAGAATATGAAGAGTATCCACACAAGAAACGGTTCCATGGATTTCCTACACAGCTACAGCTACATCTTTCCTTGATCCTCAGATTTTACTTTCGGTTATTTTTCTTTCCACAATTGAACCAATTTTGCCTAAAGACATGTGGGTTGTAGCCAGTCTTTAATTTGCCAGTTGTAGTGACTACTCTACCTTCTTTCTGAATGCCTGAAATAATATTAGAATGACACCATGCTGCTTCCTTATAGCACACTTCATTTGCTCCCCTCCATTGGGTTTTCATTGGATTCTCCTAATTGCCACAGAGGTAGCAGCTATTTTAAATTTAGGTATGGAAAAATCTAAGGTTTCTTTTTTTTCTCATGATCTCTGACATACTAAAAACAACAACTTATGAGACAAACACTTCAAACATTTCCTCTCCAGTCATACTCCCTTCAGCAATGCAGACTGTAAATTTTAGTAGATTTTCTTTGTGAGCTGCCATCCCTGAAAAGCTTCATCCCCAACTACCCAGCCTTCAGGACAGAGCCTCACTAAATCTAGCAACGCTGGCCCTGAGATAAACATACTGTCCATCATAGGCTCTGAACAGATATAATTCATAATGAAACCTTGATTAAAAAGAACCTAAATACTCAAATCCATCAATTAACCAGGATCTTCTCTGCCCTGAATCTTTATGAGTGTGAAGCAAATGACAAGAAAGCTGGTTAAAAGTTAGGCTCTTGTTCAGTTGTGTCTGACTCTTCATGACCCTTTTGGGGGTTTTCTTGACAAAGATACTGGAGTGGTTTGCCATTTCCTTCTCTAGCTCATTTTACAGGTGGGGAACTGAGGCACACAGGGTTAAATGACTTGCCCAGAGTCACATAGCTAGTAAATGTCCGAGGCCAGATTTGAACACATGAAGGTGAATCTTCCTGACTCCACTGCTCTATCTACTGCACCACCGAGCTGCCCTTAAGAACTAGGATTTATTTAAAAACAAAATATGCTGGAGTCAGGGCACATTTAGTTCACATATACAACCTATATTACTGTTCAGTAAACACATTTTTTAAAAAAAATCAATACTTTCTGTTTTCATATTACCTTCATACTTCAGTTTATCCCTGAGTGAGCTATGCTTTGTAACAAAGAATTTTTTTTTAAAAAGTGAAAGAAAAGCAAATCATCAAAACTAACCAAAACATAACAAAGTCTGATGGTATAAGAAATGTTCTTCACCTAAAATCCCCTAACTCAGCAAAGAAAGAAGACATTTTCTCATCTCTTCTCCAGGGATAAACATAATCATCATAATTATTTATCTGCATATACATTGCTATTTTTGTATAATCTTTGGTGACACTCACAATAGGACCAGAAAGCATTTATTAAGAACCTTGTATGTGCAATCGCTGTGAAAAGCACTGGGGATACAAAGACATCCCTGCCCTCAAGGAGCTCACATTCTATTGGGGGAGACAACATGTCAATAACTGTATACTTATAAGATATATACAGAGCAGATGAAGGTGATCTGAAGGGAAAAGGCAAGAAATTTTGACATCAAAAAGAAACTCACCTATGGACACTCCACTAAACCTTTTAAAACAAAAAAAAGTGGTCTAATGTATCCTAAGAAAAAATCAATCCCCAGAGTCAAAAACAAAAAAAGAATTTTTTTGGTTAGCCCACAGTTAGGCCAAAAATGTAATTAATTAGAACGCACAATTTCCCCAGCACTCTAGTTAACCAAGGTTATATTGGCCTTCAAAATACGGTTTGCTTACGAAGAACATTGCTCTTTATGATTATAAAATTATTTCTTAGTATATTGAAGCAATATCCTGAGCTATTGTACATATTATAGTGTGTTGGTTTAGATTAAATACTGCAAACAGCTGTTTAAATGAGTCATTCTCTTTCCTGTTCATTTTAAAAGGCAAGATAGCAATCATGTTTGACTGCTTAGGCTAATAAATATTTACTCTTTAGTTAAGTTCCTTCTGTTGATAATTTTGACTTAAATAAACACCTTACCACTGATCTACTGCAAGGACTTCCTTCCCTCTCCAGAACTGGGAGAATTTTTATGAAAACAGGAAAAAAAATCCCAAAAAGTTTATGAACCAATCATATGATCAGATTCAGGAAGAAGACCAAGGGTAGAAGCAATTGCTAAAATACATGATGGATTAGGGAGTCAGCTGAGCTTAGCAGGAAGATCATTGGCCTTAGAGTCAGGAGATCTGATATTGACTCAGAATTATGCTACTAACTACTTGTGTGAATGTGAGCAAGTTATTCAACCCTCTGCATCTCAGTTTCCACATATGTAAAAATGAGGGGGTGACACAAAATGAACTTTGAGGTGACTTTCAGCTGGAACAATCTATGAACAAAAGAAGAAAGGAAAAATTATTACCCTGTGAACATATGATATTGCCATAAATTAAAAGAGGATAATTTAACATTGCAATGCAGTGTTTTTTTTTTTTCTTTTGAGGCAACTAGCTGTCTGAATCTAGGCAAGTCACTTAACCACTCTCTGCTCAGTTTCATCTGTACAATTGGGATAATAATAGTATCTACCTCATATGGTGGCGAGGATCAAATGAAATAATATTTCTAAAGCACACAGCACAGTGCCTAGTACAGAGTAGTTACTTAATGAATGCTTGCTTCCTTCTTTCCCTCCCTCCTTTCTTTTTTCTTTCCTTTCTCCTTTCCTTCCTTCCCTTTTCTTTTGTAAGAAAATATCTATTGAAGGTTCTAGTTTGACTTAATTTTCGAGAAATATGTTTGTGAGAGAGCATAGAATGTCTGAAGTACTTACATTTCATTGTTCTTTCCTTAAATGATTGTAGTCAGACTTACAGCTAGAAAATAGTGGTTGATTATTTAATCTAAAAAGTTCAGAAAAATCACTATAAGTGTGGCATTAGTGACATAAGAAAGTAAATAGCTGAGTGCACAAAAGGGTAGAGCATGTTTCTTGTCCATATATCACAAGTATTTACAAGTGAACATTAAGGTTGCATCTCAACTAGTTGTTTCTATCCTGGGAATAAATGAATAGATTAACTTAAGTCACAAAAAAGTGGGCACATTTATATGCTCACACTATTTGAATCAATGAGGAGTTTGTAACCCAACTTCCTTATCTTTTGAATGTCAACAGTACCAGCCAGAGCAGATGTTCAATAAACTTTTGATAAAACAACCAATGAATGAATTCATACATTCACTTAATTGCTTATATCCTTTTGGGCATTAACATCCAAGCATTCCTGACCAATCAGGCATTCCCAATTCCTGCCAAACTGTTCAGGAGCAGTGTCTGCTTTCACTGCTCCTCTCTGCACATACCTCTGGAGGCTTACAAAAGTAAATCAACCAATAAAGATGAGATAAGCGCTCTTAGGCTGTTTCAAAAATGATTTCAAGGAAATGATCCTCTTTTGGAATTTTTAAGAGAACAGTTTCAGCAGAAAAACTATAGCTGTAGCTGCTAATATGTGTGTGGAATATATTCTCTGGCTTTACTTTCTCAAAGCCAGGTCAGCTATATCCCTCCCTCGATGTGGGAAGTCTTTCTCTAATGCAACTGGCTCAAGTATGCATTCTGGTGTATTTCCCAGTCCCACACCTCTTAGTTACCAGTGAACTCTTTTTAACGGCACCTAGGTGGTGTAGCAGAAAGAGCACAGGGCTTGTAGTCAGGAAGACCTGAGTTCCAATCCAGCCTCAGACACTTAATAGCTGTTTACGTTGGCAAGTCACTTAACCCTGTTTGCCTCAATTTCCTCCTCTGGAGAAGGAAATGGCAAACACTCCAGTATATTTGCCAAGAAAACCCCATATGGGGTCAAGAAGAGTCAGATTCCACTGAAACAACAAGCACCCTTTTACAAAGAGAGATTTACTTCAAAGATATAATAAGAACAGAAGTACAAACAATCCCCAAATCCCAACATGTTGGGGGCATCCTCTATACCACTTTGCTCACTGAAAACAATGAGCTCCAACTTAAGTCGGTTTCAAATAGCATTGGCTCTACTAAACTTACATCAAATACCTACTAATGCTAAATGAGTTCCTTTCTCAGCTATTAATGGCCTGAGTACTGAAGGTTGTACATTGCTCCTCAGGATCTTAAAACTATGGTTGCAAACCTCAATATTGACTCCACTCCTAGACCTCTTAGTGGCTTGCTTTTCTGATTTTTCAAAGCTCACAAGGTTGTAGCCTCCAAACTCCTTCACCTAAAATGAAAAAAACAAACAAACAAACAAACACTAGGTCAAAAACAAAGGCCCATGTTCTTAAGCCACAAGTTGGCCTCAGATAGGGAGGGGCCAAGGGCTCTCCTCTTATAGCTTTGTCTCTTAAAGAGTCCGGGAAGGAACTAGGCAAAAGATGGGGGTTTTGTGGCCTTTTGAATGGATCCCAGGTCCATCTATACAGTCAATTAATGAAGTTTCTCTTCATTATCTGGTTAGCAGACCAGTTACAGAATGTTTACACATATTCTAGGTCCTTTCACAAACCATCATAATAACTCTCAGAAAGCAGGATCACCAGCCTTTTCCACATGGTGGATTGTATCACCCAAGTACAATGATGACTACTTGTCATCTTTTCATTATATAGGGAACTTAAATGAAATCTCTGTGAATCCTGTTGACAGAATGAGTTCTTGACAAATGATATGCATCAGAACAAGGTCAAAACTGATTGAATTAAGGCAGCAGAGTTAAGCAACAAGGGTCCCAATCAGCCTTAGCTCTCAATGAAGTCATCTCCACCAACCATCTGCTCCTACCCATTTTTCTGCTCCACATTGGAAGTCTCTATTCTGACCTTCCATCAGCTCCACATCATGATTTCCCTGAAACTGCCCTGTTGCCTCTCCTGTCCTGTTGCCTCACATGAACTCTCTGTTCTTTGAAAGTTGCTCAAGTTCAAAGTCAAAACCACAGGAACTTGGAGGCAGACATTGGGAAGTCTGCCTGACTATGAATGATCACTTCCTATACCTCAAGTCTCTATGGTAACAACACCTGTTAGCATGGCAAGGACAGACTACACACACACACACACACACACAAATACACATACACAATCATCAAAGAGATAACTTGGTCAAAAAGCACCATTTTAAGCAGAGGTAGAAATCAAAATGTTAAGATAATTTATAGTTAATTGACTTGGCTCTGTGTGTATATGTGAATATGTGTGTGTGTTCCTGATAATTAGCTTAGCATCATAGAGATATGTGATATAACAGCTAGATAAAACAATTCATTTTATAGTGAATAAAATAATTAGAACATAAAACAATCTTCTGTAGACCCATTTAAAGAATCCTTGATAAAATTCCAGAGGCAGAAAGGATGATGAAGACGACATGTTCCTCATCTTGTTTCCTCATGATTTTTCTTCTGCTAAGTCTCTATTTTGAAATCTTCTTTTTTTGAGAAAAACTATTCAAGTCCCCCATTCCCACTTCTTTTTTAGCCCTCTGTGTGATCTTATCCTGAATAATTTTCTAAAAGCAGCCAGAGCCAAAGCTGAAATTTTAAAAAAGAAGTTCAGAAAGTCTATTAAACTGTTTCTAAGTTATACTAAGTAGGGCATATTCCTTATATTTTGAAGGTTATAAATTTGGTATGGCAACAGCTATTTAGAATATTATTCTTATATTTTGGTGGGCCATGGTATGTCTGGGTAAAGGTGGGCAACAGTTTTGTTCATACTAACTCTCTGATTCCAGTAGACTTTACTCATTAAATTCTCAGCTAAAAAATAACACTTTAGAAATGAGAATTTGAAAATAAATACACAAATGAACGAGAATACTATTTCAATTAACAAAATCTATTACATATCTATTAGAATGATGTAGAAATGAGGTATTCATTAAGTTGAAGATGAGAAGAATTCAGATAAAAAAGGAATCCTCATATTTACATAGGGCTTCAGGGTTGATTGCATTATGGTAATAACTGACTCTTCTTTGTTTTGGGGAACCCCTCTCCATAGCAGCCTGTTTCTGATCTTGATATGCCTAAAACCTTATCTCCATCCTTTCTGGAAATTTCCATGTCCCAACTGGAACATCAGAATCCTTGCCATTCAAAACCTAACATCTCTGTGCCTATGACATCAGAGATAGGAAACCAAGTAGATAGACCTGAACATGAACCTCCTCCCTGCCCCCTTTCTTATAAAACCCTGTATGATATGAATGGCCCTGGTGTGAAGGACAAAAAGAGCACGATCATCCCACAAACTGACTAGGAAGAGAGGCCAAGAGCTGGTGAAGCCCAAATGTGCCAAATCTGAGGACAGCCTTTCCAAAGGGACATCACTGACCACCACCCCCCCCGTCCATCTTTCTGTCCCAGCCTAGGCTCTTGCTGTGTCTTTCTTTCTCCAGTCACTGAGACCCAGTTTTTACCATTCTCTAGTTGGAGGCTGAGATCTGGGAATATCTTTTGTTCTGTGTACCTTTTCCCTTACCTTTCTTTCTCCATGTCCCTACCCCAGGGTGTCTTATTTTAAACCTTAGGCCTACCCTAATGTGAGTTAAAATATACCATTATAAATACCTGTTGTTTTACATGCAATAGATCTGCTTATCTCTTTAGTGAAAACTTCCTCTAGGTGCCCAAACCCCTCTAATGGAATGGGACATAAATTATTTCACTTTAGCATCAATGAATTTCCTACAATGTATTATTATCTCCAATTTGCTGATGAGGAAATTTAGGTCTAGAGAGGTTAAGTGACAGTCCCATGGTCACTCAGTTATGAGATATGAGAGGAGTTTTAAACTAGATCTTCCAGATTTTATCCAAGAGGGCAATCAGCAAGCATTTACTACTACTGCTACTACTCCTACTCCTCCTTCTTCTCCTCCTCCTTCTATTACTACTACTACTACTACTACTTCTACCTAGCTAGCATTTATTATCTTATCCTCCCAACACTGGAATATAGGTGCTATTCTTATTCCAGTTTTATAAATGAGGTAACTGAGGCAGACAGAGCTTAATGACTTACCCAGGGTCACACTGCTATTAAATATATAAAGCTGCATTTGTACTCATCTTCCTGACTCCAGGCCCAGTACACTGTGTCACTAGCTGCGTATTAAGTACTTCATATGTAATAGGCACTGTGCTAAACACTAGAAATACTAAGGAGAGAAAAGAGCAAAACACACACACACACACACACACACACACACACACACTCTCTCTCTCTCTCTCTCTCTCTCTCTCTCTCTCTCTCACATACATACACACCATTTCCTGTTCTTAAGGAAAAATCCAAAGGATAAAATGGACAAATTCATTCTAAAGCCAAGTATAAGGGTGGGGTGTATTAATTGAAATTACCTTTATTAGGTAAAAAACATTTCTTTATTAAATTCATCAATCAAAAATGAGTCCTCAACAAGGCACTCATCTCCCAACTGCATTTTCAATGGATATCCTAGAAATTCTAGCCTTCCTCATCTCTACCTCTTGACTTCCCTGGGCTTCCTTTCATTCTCAGCTAAAATCCTACATTCCACAGGAAACCTTTTCCAGGTCTTCTTAATGTACTAGTACCCTCCCTTTGAGACTAGCTCCATTTTAATCTGTGTGTCCATAGTTATTTGCACACTGTTTTCTTCTATTAGATTATAAACTCCTTGAGAAAAGGGCCTATCTTTTGCTTTTCTCTGTAACCCCTGTGCTTACTACTGTACTTGATACATAGTAAGTACTTAGTAAATGTTTGTTGACTTGGTGAGAGTTTTAATCTAGAGCAAAGTTCCAATTCCACATAGCTTGTCTTTTCTGAAAAATTAAAAAGATTGAAATACAAGTTATTTACAAAATTAATAAAGCTCTGAGCCCCCAGGTGATTCTTTTGATCACTAAACTGGCTAAGATATTTCCTCAGTTGAATTTGATATAATCCATTATTCACAGTTGCCCTCTCTTATCACACTTCCTATAGAAATCACCAACTCAGGATACAATTAAAATTATCTTATCTTTATCTAGGAAACATAGTTTAAAATACAATTAAGGATAAAGAAATATTTAAAATGCCAGAGAAACTCTTACTAATGTGCCATGCCACTTGTGTATGACAATAAAACAGCAGAGAGAAAGAGTCAGGTAAATTCACCATTTATCCAGTTTTTTTTTTCTAAGTAGGCATGTCAGTCACCCCTTGCTAGATTCTCTTAACAAACTGAGCAGCAAGGCAGGAATAGGAAAAGGTTCCAGTCATTATAAGACTTAGAGTCTTTTGAAAAGTGTGCTTCGTATGCTAGTGCTGCCATTCAATCAATCTATTTAATAAACATGTATTATTATTATCATTATCATTGTTATTATTTTTATTGTGCCTACTATGTGCCAGGCACTGTGCTAAGTACTGTGGATATAAAAAGAGGCAAAAGATACTCCCTGTCCTCAAGGAGCTTACAATCTAATGGGCTCTTTCTAGGGAGATTTTAAAAAAAATGCACATATTTATTTTATGGAAAAAAAACAAGCATTTCCTTAACATAGTATAATTTTAAAAAAGATTGTACATGAAACTGCAAATCTATTATATACAACTTGCTATTCCTTTTAAATACATAATGAAACTATCATGTAATTTTTTTCCTTTTTTTTCTTCCCTTCTCCCCCTCACCCTAGAGATGGCTACCATTAGACACAAATATGTGTGTGTGTGTGTATGTGTGTGTAATATGATTCATCAGTTCTTTCTCTGTATGCAGATAGCATCTTCCTTCACATGTACTTTGTAGTTAATTTGGATCTTTATAATAGTCAAAATGACTTATTCACTCTAAGTTGTTCTTAAAACAATATTGCTGTTACTGCATACAATGTTCTCTTGATTCTGCTCATTTCACTCTTCATTATTTACTGTAAGTCTATCCCATGTTTTTCTAACATCATCAAGCTCACCATTTCTTATAGCACAATAGTATTCCATCACAATCATATACCACAACTTGTTCAGCCATTCCCCAATCGATGGGCATCCCCATCATCTAGGGAGATTTTAAAGCTGCCACTATGGCAGAAAACTCTGTCCTTCCATTCCAATTTTAAAATAGTTTCATCTCTTCCTGAGTTGGAAAGAAATACTACTCTTAGGGTCTATCACAACATAGGACCCCTCACAAGGCAGACAGTCTAAACCTTGACAGAATGACTGTTACACTCAAACCAAAACAGCCTTTGACTTCAGGGAACTTATATCCTGCTAAGGGAAGCAATATGTACAGGAAAATAAATATAAAATATAGAAAAATCCAATACAGTAATTTCTAGCAACTGAGGGGATCTGGATAGGCTTCCAGATATATACTTATATATACTTGAGTCATACCTAGAAGGAAGGAAATTCTAAGGGATGAAGGTGAGGAGGGAATATATTCCAGGTATGTAGTACAAACAGCCTTTTTGAAGGCACAAAAGGCAGGAAACAGAATGCTGAGTTACAAGTAACAGCTAGTAGTCCAGTTTACCTGGAACATAGAGTACATGAAGGATGAAATAAAACCATGATGACAGGCTCATGCTAGGATGTGAAGGGTTTTAAATGCTAAACAGGAATAATTAATACTTTTGTTACCTAACATTATTGAGGTTGTATTGAGGCAAACGATTTACAAAACTCAGTGTATGATGTAACTATTTTATGTTATCCTTACTTTTCTGTGTACATGTTAAGAGGGTAGCAGTAGAGCACTCTGGCTGTCCAGTCACTTATCATCCCTCATCATATGACCATGTGACTTAAACAATGTTTCTAGATTATCTTTTTTTCTTATTATTATACATTTCTTTGATGACTCCTGTTCTGACTCCCATTCTTCCACAAAGTTTCTTATGAGTTAGATGTTGAGCCATACTCGCATCATGGACCTACCATTGGTCTTTCCACAGCCCTCTTTCTGATGTTCATTTTTAATTCTTCAGAGGCTGTCATAATGCTTCAGAGACTTTTTGAATGACTCTGGTCTAAAAGACCCAAAGCATGGAGTCGTCCCAGATATTGACTACAAAGAGAGGCCAAGTGTATGCAGAAAAATAAATACAAAATACAGAGAAATTAGATATAAAATAATTTCTACTGGAGAACACTAGCAACAGAGGGGATCTGGATAAGCTTCCTATAAGAGATGACACTTGAGTTATATACTTATAAGGATGGATATTCTATGAGATAAAGTGGAAGAGGGAGTGCATTCTGGGCATTATAGTCTCACTGACATACAGCAATACCAAGTGATACCTGGCACAGGACAAACAGGCATGAGTAGATTGCTATTTGCATTGTTAGAAGGAACTTCAAATTTGATGAGATCAAAGATCCATTTGAATACTTCAATATTTGGAAACTAGAAAACATCCATTTTATATTTTGTGATTACTTTTATCCCTTATTAGTTTAGAAATCTCCCCCTAGCCACAATTGTGACAGAATTTTTAATGATCTAGATATTGATTGTGGGTGATCTCCATCTGCTGTTTTGGTAATGGTGAAGGGAGTGGTCTAAAAATACTGTTGTTTTCTAACTTCTGGAGAATATAGTCCATGCATTTCTATGTTCTATCACAGTCTGGAGTCCCACCAATTCTACCAAGATTCAGTGATATCTGTGAAGTTAAATTTGTTTCCTTGAATTAAGGTCTTTAGTTTGCCTTTTTTGTTATTTATTCTCTAGGCATCTGTGTTCCATTTGAGGTTCTTTGTTCTAGTGCTGACTTACTTCTTGGCTATTTTCTTCCTTAAGTTCCTGGTCCTTTCTACACCTCTTCTTTCTGTACCATGCCTGTTTCTCTCTGTGTTCTCTGGCTTGACATATAACTGTGAGTAACTTTCTTCCTTCCTCTCCAATTTCAATTTTAAGCTCTCCTAATCAGATTTTCACAGCTCCATTTTTATTAGTCTCTGTTGTGTCCACTCCATCCCTGGCCAAGAGCCTATCATGTCTTTATTTTAAAGCTTGGTTCAGAAATCCAAATCCTATTCTGAGATACTATTTTTTTAGCCAGCCATTTACATCTCAAATTTGCCTTTCTCTCCCAAAGCCTTTACCATCTGTTGGCAACTGTGAGGTAAACACCACCTGTGCCCATAAGATTTTCAGGACTTTTTTCTTCCAGTTTTTCACAATACTTAACAATGTTTCTATGATCCTTATGACAGTTTAGTTTGTTCCCACATGAATTATGAAGATTCTGTACCACTTGTAAGTCTTGCCATACCTTGGGAAGTTCATTATCATATCCCAGAAACATGCCCCAGAAATACAGGAGACCTGTCTAGTTTACATTATCAGGTCAAACAGTCATTTTTGTACCTCTTAGCAGAAAGTCACCAACCATCACTATATGTCTCTTTTGACAATTACTGGATGAATCATCTTTTAATGGTATAGGTAGATTCACATCATCATCCCTTAGTACACAAAAAGCTGCTACCTCCTGAGAGGGTACTCTCTCTCTCTGTCTCTCTCTCTGTCTCTCTCTCTCTCTCTCTCTCTGGGAACAATTTCATAAAAACCAATGACAACTCCACCATAGTGAAGTGTAGGTAAAGAACATTAGACTTGGAGTCTGTTGGAGTAAGGAGAGCCCTGGGTTGGGATTCTGCCTTTGACAGTTACTAGCTGTAATTCACTTAACCTCTCTGGGTCTCAGTTTTCTCATCTGTAAAATAGGGATAATAATACCTATAATACCTCCTTCACAATATTATCTCAAGTGTGAAGCAAAATAATGTAAATAAACTTATATACATTGTCAGCTATTGAGTTATTATTATTTCCTTCATTCTTGGTATAACATTTTATCCCACCCTACTTACCCCTCATCCTCCAGCCACCTGATACTGATTAGCAATTCCTTCTGCCTCTTCATATCTTTTTTTCTCCTTTGTTTTTATCCAATTTTTTTTGCATGAGGATCATACAAATGTTTGCGTTAGTGTAGACCACTCCTAACAGCTGTGAGCCCCCACCTCCCCATGAAAATGACTGATCCTGACTGGGAGTAGACAAGGTTAAAGTCTGAGGCAGAATATAATATTTGTTTCACTTAACTGGATCTTAGTCAGCTCATTTATTATCCACCAGATGGAACCTATCCAAATGTGTAGAAAATTTCAAGGAATGTATACATATGAACTAAAATTTCATTTATCAAAAGAGTTACCGACCAAAATATTCATAGCTAATATTAATCCTAGGTCATTAATAATTAATTTGATAAGCTATTCAATAAATTTTAGTCACTAATAAATAAAATGTTTAATTAAGAAAATATAGTATTATAATGTTGATACCTAAAATTTTAAGTATAGTATAATCTAATATACTTTGAGTTTATTAAAAAGTCATACAAAGTTAAGCAAATGTCTCACTATTTTTTCATTTAATAATACTGATATTTTAATTTTCCTCATTTAAAAAAACTCCTGAGTTTTTCTGTTCATGAACAGTTACAATATGACACATTATAGCCACAGCACCCAGATAGTGTGGAGGTTATAGAATCTTAGTATACTTACATAAGAATAAAATTAACTGACATTTGTGAAGTATATGAGCAAAGCATTTTACAGACACTATTTCATTTAAGCCTCATTATAACCCTGTTAGGTAGGAACTGCAGGTATTTTAATTTTCATCTTATAGAAGAGGAAATTAGGATTCAGTGACTTGTACAAGGTTACACAGCCAGTAAGTGTCATAAGCAGCATTTGAACACAAGTCTGTCCTAACTTCACATTTAACTTACTAATTAACTCTCCCACATTATACTTTGAGAGAAGGGTCTTTATTACTTTTTAAGGATCTTTTTTTTGGGGGGGGTGAGACAATTGGGGTTAAGTGACTTGCCCAGGGTCACACAGCTAGTAAGTATTATGTGTCTGAGGCCAGATTTGAACTCAGGTCCTCCTGACACTAGTGCCGGTGCTCTATCCACTGTGCCATCTAGCTGCCCCAAGGGTCTTTATTACTGCTATAGAAAGTACTTAGTCTTTTTTCTTTTTAAAATTACTACTACCAGTGGAAACTATTAAAGGTTAGAATGATTTTTAAATACAAATACAGGGTGTTCCTAAAGTCTTAGTGCTTAAAACGGCACTAAAACTACTTTAGGGACATACTGTAAATATATATTACATATATACACACACATAAATATAAATATGTGTATATTGAAAGGGAATTTGTATATACACAGCCTAACAACTGCATCTTTAAAGGGAAGGAATTAATTGTAAGTAATAAGATATCTATAAATATACTGTAACTGGAAAAATTAATATGAAATGCTATACTAAGAAAAGGATTAGAAAACTTTGTGAGTATGCTTTTTAGGCGGGGTATATTTATGCATACACACACACACACACTCCAAAGTTTCAGAGGATAACATAAAATTAAAAAAAAAACCACATAAAATGATCTGTCCAGGTCATACAGCAGCAAATACCATATCAGACTGCACAGAACTAAATTCCCATTTATCTTGTCTTCAATGAAAACCACAAAATATGTGCTAACTTTTATATCGGCTGTTAATGCAACTCTACAGACATTTATCAAGAGCAACGGTGCAAATGCTAAACAGGCCCTGCTTTCAAGGAGCTTACATCATACTGGGGGAAGCAAAGCTTACACAGATAAGTAAAAATAAATATAAAGTAATTGGGAGGGGGAAGACAAGAGAACACTAAAAACCAGGGAAATCAGGAAAGCCACCCCTCCTTTTTAAGGAGTTTACTGAGCTTTGAAGGCAGATAGGAATTCTCAATGATGTGGGGAAAGAGCATATCAGTCTTCAGGGGCTGTTTGTACAGGAGATGGAATATTTTTACACAGGTAGGGAATTTCAAGTAGGCCAGTTTGGCTGGAAAATCGAATTCATTGTGGAGAACAACATGAAATCAGTCTGGAAAGACAGGTTGGGGTCAAATTGTAAATGGCTTAAAATGCCCAAAAGAGGAATGTTTATTTCGTTCTGGGGAGTAATAGAAAACCAATGAAGCTTCTTGAGCAGGGAAGTAAGACCTGTGCTATAGAAATATCAACTTGGCAGTTCATACACTTCAAATACCTCCTGCGTATATTCTCTTCTCTCAGCCAGATAAATTATTTTTAACCTACTTAAAAAAAAAACTTTAATCTATTTAATTACAAATTTCTGATCCTCTTCATTGGTCTGACTCTAGAGAAAATTCCTACCTGCTCTCTCCTGCTCTGTGAAAATGTCTAATATGTCATCCCAAGGGCATAATCATTTATACTTCCCTGCACCTCCAGCTCTTACAGGAGAGAGGCATCAAGTGTAGAGAATCCGTCTGCTGAGATACAGTGTTTTCACAGAGACTGGCAACACTGGGACACTTTCCAGTTGGTCTTGGGGCCAGCCCAGCCCAGATAGTTTGGATGATGGATGTGACATGACTCAGGTGGGGCATATCGAGCTTGAAGGAGAAAGTGACCAAGAGAACGTCAGTAATAACTAGAGGGAGTTGTAGTTAGGGAAGTTTTGCCTTCTATGTGGTAAGACAGGTTTTGATAATTGATGTAGACACCTGGCTATGTCCATGCCTGGGGACAAACTTAACACAGAGTGCTCTTTCTTTTCATACATGGCATCTAGGTGGTACAGTGGATAGAGCTCTGGACCTGGAGTCAGGAAGAACTGAGTTCAAATCTAGACTAGTTTTGTTACCTTGAGTTAGTCATTTAACCTCTGTTTGCCTCAGTTTCCTCACCTGTAAAATGGGCGTAATGATAGCATCTACCTCCCAGGGTTGTCATGATGATAAAATGAGAGATTATTTGTAAAGTACTTAACACAGGGCCTGGTATATAATAAATGCTACAGAAATGTTGCTATTATTATTGTTAATTTTCATCTCGAGAATAACATATGTTTGTGGCCATAGCAGCTGGTTCTTGATCTTCTGCACCAGTGTGCAATAACGACCCCAGTGAAGAATGCTATCACCACCTGCGAAAATGACTTTGATTGACCCCTATATGTTAGGTTGACCAGATTTAAAGGCAAGAGCTCATGGAAGTCCTAGTGAGAAATGGAACAGTGAGCACAACTATTCATTCTGGACAGATATAGGATAGTAGGGCACCTACAGCCCCACTATGGCCCCTTCATAAGGCAGCATTGCATAGCAGAGTACTAAACTCGGACCAAGGAAAGCTTGGGTTCAAATCTCATCTCAGACACCATGATGTGAGCTAGTAAGTCAGTTTACCTCTCTAAGCCTGTTTCCTATATGTAAAACATATGTGATAATGACGTTAGAGCTGTTAGAGCTAACTAGGATGGGGTGACCAAGGTTTTGCCTCAGTCTGGGGATTTGCCCAAGGACAGATTATTTAAAGGATCTTTAACAGTACTACAATTATCCCTTCTACATCATGGGGGTTAGGGATCTGGAAAATCCACATAAAATCCATAGGAGTAGACCCTTCACCTTCATTTTCCTTAAGACTTAGCCTTCTCTCGTACGATGCCAAAAGTTCCTAGAATGCCCCCCCCCCATAACAATCCTGCATTTCTGAATTTCTAAACTTTTTCTGTGTCATCTGCTGGTCTTTGCACGTCTATGGCTTCTGCAAAACTCCCCCAAAATTCCCATTTAATTTCTTATGCCAACTCAGTAATATATTGAAACTGCAACAGGGAAAGTCACGATGTAGAAGGGACGACAGTATATTCTTCTAAGGAAACAGCTTGCTCAGTAACATTGGTAGTCCTTTAGGAATTGCCTTGGAACTTGACTCATCATCCATGAGGGGTAGTATAGCTACTGGACAGCTCAGGAAATTGTGGATTGGGAAGACGGAACCCTGCCCATGATCAACCCATGGTGGGTGGTGCCTGAAATTGTGCAAGGGGAGGGGGAAGAGAGAGAGTACCATAGTTTCTAATGGAGGGACACGTTTTCCTGCAGATATTTCTTTCTCTCTGGCCCTAGACTTTATCTTTCTCTGGAAGCTTTAAGTTCCTCAGCTTCACAGACTTTCTTGGAGTTTATGTGTGTAGGAGTGGGAGGACGATTGAAGACATTGAAAGTGTGGTAAGTTGTACTATGTATTGAAAGCAGGGCACTTCAGAGCCCCATGACCTTTGGAGCCCTTTGGGGGGGGGGCTGGGGCTAGAGAGGAGGGAAATGCTTTCTTAAATCCAAGGGCTCTCACATAAATGTGTCCTAGAAGGGGGGAGGGCAGGGCAATATGTACACTGCAGGTAGAGTAAGATAGGGGAGGGAGACAGTTCTTGCTGGAGTCATATCTGTCCTCCTCCCCTGATCTTTACCTTTCTTGAAATTTTATTTTTGTGGACTCCTGAGACTTTACTGCAGAGTAGAGCCCAAGGAAAGGTGTGAACCTGGAATTGGCTACTTTCCCTGTGTCATGAGATCAAGGGTCACTCTTTTGGAAGGATTCCTGCCTAGAAGATATGCCAAATTTCAACAACATAACTGAAAGTGATGAACTGGAAGTTAGGAGACCTGGTTTCTAATACCTGCTCTAACAACTTGGGGTCTCTGTTCTCTTCTCTGAAAATGAGATTAGATCAGATACATCCTAAGATCCTTTCCAGCTCTAACAGTGTGTGGTTTTCCCAGATTTCGTTTCCATCCTACTCCAATTCAGCTCAGTCTCAATTTCATTAATCATTAAGTATTCATTGGATGCACCTTCCTTTGAGATCTTGGACAAGTGATTTTTCTATGGGACCTCAGTTTCCACCTCTGTAAAATATAGGAGTTGAGCTAGATGTTATCCAACCTCTCTTTTAACTCTAACATGACACTTTGAGAGTGTTTTAGAGGGTGAGGAAGAATACTACAAGCTTTCTTTCAGTCCCCTCTCCAAAAGCTTTCTGGGTGGAGGTAGGGCAGGGAATAGCCTCCCCATAATTCATCTTTTAGTGTCCTATGTCTTGGGGTCTGTTTCTTCACAGGGGTCAGTGTCCTCTTCTTTCACAACTGAGGATATCTTTTGTGCTGATTGTCCCAGTTACTGTTGTGGTGCTTGACCTGGGTACAAAAAGTCTAGTTATTGTAGTTCCTGTAGCGCCCTTTGCATAGGATTGTTATGGAGTTCAAATGGGATAATGTATATAAAGTACTTGAACAACTTTAATGCACCATATAAATGGAAGATATTATTATTATTTTTATTACAGAACAGCATTATCAGAATGTAGTTTGAAAAAGAGAGCTTTTTTTTAATTACAGATGTGGACTAGGGAGATATTTGCATGCTGCATACCCCTGGAAGGCTAATGGAGACTTGGTTTAGCAAACACTGATATCCATCTGACAAACATTCAGAAATGGGGTTGGGGTTGGGGAAAGGTGCTGCCTCAGACCATGAAAGACCTAAGTCTTGATCCACCACCGACCTTTCCTGGATTCTTTCCACCCAGACTCAGAGCATCATATAGCAATGACAGAGAGAATTAAAAAGATATTCCTGCTACGCTAGACAGTGTATCCCCAGCACTGTTCATATTCCATCTGTTTTATGAAAGTGTAATATGCTATCCCTTTCAGGTATTGCTCTTTCATATAGAGCAGCTTATTAGTGAGCAATATTTGTACCTGTGTATCTAGGTTAGCATATTTTGGGGTCTTTTGGCTTCATATATGTGTATGTACATTCCTATGCTGTTAGCCTCAGCCTCTGGAAATCATCTGAATGATTCAGTACTGCATACAATTAAAGTCTACAAAATTAAGTGAGCTATAAAAATGCTCTCAATCACTAATAATTAGAAAACTATAAATAACTCTGAGATACCACCTCATACCATAAGATTGACTAAGTTGACAAAAACAGAAAATGACATGCTGGAGGGGCTGTGGCAAAACAGGTGCTTTAATGCACTGTTGGAGCTGTGAATTAGTCCAACCATTTTGGAAAGCAATTTGGAATTATGTCCCAAAAGCTATTAAATTACCCACACCCTTTGATCTAGCCATACCACTGCTAGGTGTATATGCCAAAGAGATCAAAGAAAGAGGAAAAGGGCCCATATGTAAAATATATATATATATATATATATATATATATATATATACACATACATACACACATATATAGCAACTCTTTTTGTAGTGGTAAAGAATTGGAAACTGAGGGGATACTCAGCAATAGGGAAATGGATAAATATTTTATGATAATCAATGTGATAGAATAATATTGTGTTGTAAGAAATTATGAAGGGGAAGGGATGGTATCAGAAAAACCTGGGAAGACTTGTATGAAGTGATTCAAAGTGGAGTGAGCAAAAAACCAAGAGAACAATTTATACAACAACAATGTTCTGAAGATAATCAGATTTGAAAGACTTAGGAACTCTGATCAACACAATGACCAATCATATTTCCAAACAGCTCATAATGAAACATGATATTCACTTTGAAATAGAGAACTGATGAATTCAGAGTACAGGCTGAAGTATATTTTCTTCTATTTCTTTTTCTTTTCTTTTGGAGATGGTTAATGTGGAAATTAATTTTGCATGACTTTACGTATTTGTAATTGGTTTTATTTTTCTTGCCTTTTCAATGAGTTAGAGGAGGGGGAAAAGAGAAGAGAATTCAGAACTGAAAATAAAATTGAACGACTTTGAGTGACAATATCATTTTGACTATTATAAATACACAAATTAAAAATAAAGGACATATGAAAAGAGATATTATCTGTATCTAGAGAAAGAACTGATAGATGTATATAATAATTTTACATATATATGTATATATAAAAATATAACTATTTGTGTCTAATAACAGCCATCTCAAGGCCAAAGGGAGAAGGAGGAAGAGAAAATAAAAGAGAAAAAAAGAAATTTTCATGATAACTTTGTTGTATATTTGGAGGGAATAGCAGGTTGCACATGGTAGATTTGCAGTTTAATGTGCAATCATCATTTCTGTTGTACTGTATTATGGAAATGCTTATTTTGTTCCCTGAATTGAAAATAAAAGAAATTTGAAAAGTGAAGCATTTTCATCAGGTTAAAATTCCTTATTTTATCACATAGAACTGACCAAGTGAATAAGATCATGGATTGACTCATATGTTGTTTCCTTTTCAAAATATTATTATCTAAAAATGAAGAAACTGGAAACAAATCCAAAACTGACTGCTACCTAAATTTTTATGTATGAAAAACATCAATAATGATGCTAATCAAATTTTATCATAATCGCATAAGATGAAAAAATTTTAAAAAATTCTCTAAAATGCAACCATGAAGCACAATGACATATGGTGAGAGAAATTTTGGGTGGTTAGAGCACATTTGGTAAAAATTAGTTCTTTGTTGACTTCTATTTTGGGGAATTCAACCTGAATTGCTTGAATATTACTTTAATCCTCATATCCTCATTTGTAGAAAATATAGAGCTGTGGGCTGTGCCTGGGCAATTTAGTCAAACAACTGGTTGGACTTTTCCCCCACATAAATTGAGTAGGTACTCAACCAAATTAATTATTGGTGGGTTCTGAAGGTCATTATGGAGACATACCCATATCTGGCAAACAGAAGTTAGGGGTTCTGGAATAATGCTAATCTTAAGCAAAATTGTTAGATAAGCAAGTTTGGCTTTTGTGCCTCCAGCTTCCAATTTCTATCTAATTCTTTCCCTTAATGGGACTAGTTCCTTCACTATTCAAAGACTCAGTGTTCTACCATATCAAGGCTCCTACTAAAGTAACTAACTCATTAGCATTTAAGTGCAAATGCCTGCTATCTTAAAATATTACCTCTCCTACAGGGATTTGTATTTAACCAGAATCAAAGACAAACTAAAGAAAATTAATATGCTCCTGCAGCATTTGAGACTTCTCAGAACAGATGGGAGAGATTATTTGGGGGTTTGGGGCCCATCTTGTACCCCATCTTGTACCCCTGATAGCATACCATCATCATGATTCCCAACAGTTGGGGAAAGTAATTAGTCAGCATAAAGAATTCTCTCTTCTTCCAAGAAAATTCTTCTCAGCATAAACAGAAGAGAAGATAGGCTAGAATTATTGGGACATGGCAGTTAACTAACTCCACAAAGCAGTTTGGGCAAATTGTCATGATGGTTTATTTGTAATCATAATCACAGTAAAGCAAAAATGTCCTAAATTCCCAAGTAAAGAAGAAAGTGCAGATTTCTTATTTGGGTAGTATGACCTTAGTAAAGCATATGGAAAGATAATGGGATAGAGGAAAGGGAATACCAGTATTTAACAAAAAAACTGAAACAGAAAGAAGCACCTCTTGCTTTTTAGTGAGGATATGTGAGCACAGGGATAATATCAAACAGTAGTCATTAATGGGTTGATGTCATCTTGGAAATACATCTCTATTGGAGCACCTTATTTATCTGCCCTGTTCTATTTTACATTTTAAAATGACTAACTTGGATGTAAAATTAGGTGGCATGACTATCTGATTTGCAAATGACATAGAGCTGGGAGGGATAGCTAACCTATTAGATAACAATCAGAAGTCAAAACCTTCTTGAGAATCTACAATAATAACATTTAAAAAGATGAAACTGAATAGGAATAAATGTAGAGTCCTATATTTGGGCTATAGTTGGACAATGGTTTACGTGAAAAAAAATCTAGGGGTTTTAGTGGACTGCCAACTTAATAGCTATCATTACATTCATTGTTTCCATGTCAGTAGTGTGACATGGATGCCAGAAAAGTAAATGCAATCATGCTGTGTTATGAGAGGAATGGTGTTAAGAATAAGAGAAGGATAGTTCCACTATACCCTGTCCTATTCAGCTCATAATTGAAATACTGTCAGATCTTGAGGTCATATTTTATGAAGGATATTGTTAAGCTGTAGCATATCCAGAGAAGGGCAACCAGGATGGTGAAGAACCTGGGCAGTATACAATGACACAATGTTTCTCCTGGAAAAAAGAGACTTACGGAGACTATGGTAATTGTCTTTAAGTATTTATGTGCAAGAGGGATTAGACTTTTTCTTATTGGCCTCAGATGTTGAATAAAGCTTAAAGGGTAGAAATGATAGGAGCAGATTTCAACTCAACCCAAGGAAAAACTTCCTAACAATTAGAGTTGTCAAAAAATGGAATAGGATGCCATAAGAAAGAAGAGCTCTTCATTTACTTTTTTCAGAGAGACTAGAGAGGACTCCTGTTAATTTAAGAGTTTGACTAAATAACCACAAAGGTCCCTTCTAACAATGAGATTCTGCAAATAGAGCAGGGCAAGGTGCTTTGCTGCTCCTCCCCAGGAATCTTGGCAAATTTCAAAGAGGTCTGAAAAAACCCTCACCTGATATTTCTATCCCTGATAACTACCTATCATCCTTTATCTCTTTTGCCCTTTGTAGGTAAACTCTTCAAGAAGGCAATCTATAGTAGGCGCTTCTACACTTTCTCTCATCTTACTGTGACAGATTAAAAAAAAAACCCAAGAGACAGAGTTTCTGGGTAGTATTCATCAATTTATTAATTAGGGTAGCTAATAATCTATAAATTGATGGTCATTAGTTTCTCTTAGTAACCACAGACAAAACCATGGAGACACTGAATGCTTTAAGTACCTTTGTAAAAGGGGATGCTCCTGACAGGAGAAATCAACCTTGATTGGTGGACATTTAATGAGGTGGTGGGCTAGAAGTCTTCAGCTCCTCCTGCTGAGAACATGGTTTGAGCACGAGACTCAGCTGACTCCAGCTAATCTAAGCAGGGGGATTAGAAATTAAATCAGCTCTGCTGTTCCATATCACACCCATGAGTTTGGAAAAGTTGATTACAAAATGAGAATAATGTTGAAAGGGTTGAAGGCACATTGACACACTGGTACTAGAGCTGTGAATTGGTTCAACCATTCTGAAAAGCAGAGATCAAAGAAAGTCGAAAAGGTCTCATATGTACAAAAATATTTATAGCAGCTCTTTTTGTAGTGTCAAAGAACTAGATATTAAGAGGGTTCCCCTCATTTGGGGCATGACTGAAAAAATGAGGGTATATGAATGTAGTGGAATAATCTTGTACTTTTGGAATTATTACAGAGGGAAATGAGCAGAAGCAAAGAGACAATTTCAGAGGAAGACATGTATAAATCGATACAGAGGGAAATGGGAAAATACAATGTCCCTGAAGTCACTAAATCCTGGATTCAAGTCAGACACTACCACTTGAAAAGTGGGAGATTATGACAAGTCATGTAATCTCTCTGAGCCCATTTCCTCATATCTAAACTTATATTGGTGCAAAGGGACACTGATCTATTCCCCAGCATACTAATATATTCTCATGACATTGGTTTTACAGAAGGAGAAGGGAACACCACATCAACAAACCATGTCAAGTTACATGCTCACATATGGTACCCTTGAAAAGGACATTCGGGACTCTCTGGTTTCAGAAGGCTTATATGCTTATTTGTGAATTTTGGGGGGTCCTTTGCAGTAAATCTGGATGACAACTTATCTAGGCTGAGAATTACAGAATTCTAGAGTTAGAAGACACCTTACAGGCCATTTAGGCCAAACTATACCAGAAAGGAATCCATACTATTACATGCCTCCATTCAAAGACCTCTGATGTGAAGAAACTCACCACATTTCCAGGCAGCTCATTCCATTTTGGGACAGCTCAGATTGTTAGGAAGCTTTTTCTTTACATCAACCTTATTTAGCCTCTTTGTAACATCCACCAATTATTCCTGGTTCTGCCCTCTGGGGCCAAACAGAACAAGTTTTGTCCACATAGTAGCCCTTCAAATACGCTAAGAAAGTTATCATGTATGTTCCACTTTGAATCTTCTCTTCTTTAGACTAAATATTCCAAGTTCCTTCAAACTATTGTCATATTATATGAACTCAAGGCTCTGGACAGTCTCTAGTTTATAAATGTTCTTCTTAAACTATGGTGAACAGAACAGAATAATATATTCTGAGCAGAACAGAATAATATATTCCCGATGTTAATTGCCCAGGACAGATGAAATAGGGATGAACACCTTCTTATTCCTGGAAGCTCAGCTTCTCTTACTTTTTTCAAATTTTTTTTTCTGATTATATCCAAAACATTTTTAATATTTGTTTTTTAAAATTTGAGTTCCTAATTCTTTCCCTCCCTCCCTCCCATTCCTCTTCACTGAAAAGGCAAGCAATTTGACATAGTTCAGTCATACAAAACATATTTCTATATCAATCATGTTGTGAAAGAAAACACTGACAAAACAAGAAAAAATAAAGTTAAAGAAGTATGCTTTGATTTGTATTCAGACTCCATCAATTCTTTATCCAGAGGCAAATAGCATTTTTCATCATGAGTCCTTTCAAATTGTCTTAGATCTCTGTATTGCTGAGAATAACTATCATACAGAGTTTGATCATTATACAATATCGTTGTGACCATGTACAATGTTCTCCTGGTTCTTGTCACTTCACTTTGCATCAGCTCATGTAAGTCTTTCCAGGTTTATTATTTTTCATGATTTTTCAAATATCATTGATAATGGTTTGGCAATCATATCTGTCAGTCCTTTAAATACCCAAGTATGTAGCTCATGTAGGCCCACTGATTTGAATTCATCAAAGGTAATTTAGTGCTCCCTTATTAGCACCTTATTCATCTTGAGTTATCAACTTTCCTTCCTGGTCATTTTTATCCTGTCATTTCTGGAAACAAAAGCTTCCAGCAGAGAAAAATTAAGATTTGAGAACCTCTGCCTTTTTTCCACTTTTTCAGAATTAATGGAGGCTGGTAAGGGACACTAAGATCAACAAAAGCTTTAGCACTCTTGATGCTATTTTTACAGGACCATGCCACACTCAATCATCCTCTTACTTGGCTTTGAATTCATCTCTGGTACATATTTCCAAAAAATTGAAATTGGTTGATCTAAATTCCATTTTTTTTTCTTCTCTTCAGAATTGTTTTCCTTTATGTCTTCATAATTTCATTCTTGAGAGTTCCAGATTCCTTCTGAGCTGACTTTAGTCATTGGGTCCCTTCCTATATTTGTTCTGTGCATATCAGACTATGCATGGCTTTCTTCTCTTCCATCAAAATTCCAGGATTTGCTTCCCTTGAAGGTTCTTATCATTTCTATCATAGTAACTGGTTATTTACTCTTACTGAGAATTAAATATAGAACTGAATTTCCCCTTTTGCTTCCTCCCATCCTTTGAACTGTGAAATCAGCATTATGGCAAGCAAAGAAGTTATGTTACTCTCCTTTTGGCAAAGAGCGAATTCTTTGTTCACTGGATAACTGAAATCTCCTATCACTACTATATTATATCTATGTACCACATTTCTTTTCTGTTTCCCAATTTTTCTTTCTTTCTGTTCAGGTGTTTCATAAAATACTATGTTGACAAATATATGTCTGTTTCTTACTCTGCTGATCCCCACCCAAATGCTCTTTACCATGTTTTCCCACTCTGGTTCCCAAATTTTCTTACACGATTATATTTTCTTAATATACAATGCTATTTCACCTCTTCATTTATGTATCTTGTGCCTTACCATAAGGTAGACTCATTTAGAGCTCCCTCCCAGACATGGGTCTTATCTCACCGAGTCTCAGTGATAGCTATGATGTCAAATTTGCCCCCTTGCATTAAAATCTCTAGTTTTTCTTTTGTTACTCAAGCCTCAGACATTTTATTTAGATATTTGAGGCCATTAGCTTCAGTCCATAGGCTCATTTCTTAGATTTTTGTCTCCTGTGAACTTCTGGTGTCTCAAGAGCTATTCTTCCTCCTACATTTTTGCTTCCCTCTGTGTTATTTGGTTTGGTAAATATACATAGACAGTTTTCTCCTTTCTCCCACCCTACTTTAAAGCCATTTTCATTAGATCTGCAAGAATCCAGGCAAACATGATGGAATACTACTGTGCTAGAAGAAATGATGAGCAGCTTGCACGAAATAATGAAGAGTGAAATAAGTAGAAACAAGAGAACACTGTATACAGTAAGAACAATATTGTTCAAAGACTAACTGTCAATGACTAAGTTATTCTGAGTAGTATAAATGCTAAGATCAACTACAAAGTATTTGTGAAGGAAGATGCTATGCATAGTATGGTTTTACACACACACACACACATACACACACACAGACCACACAAATGGTGCCCTTCTCTAGTGGGGCATGGGGAGGGAAACAATTCAGAATTTAAAATATAAAAACAACAAAAAAAGAATCCAGGCAAACACATTCTTGCCATCTTTTATTAGATGTACTCCATCCTTGGCCAGGTGTCTGTTTTCATTCTATTTTAAGACATGTTTTAGAAATACAAGTTCCATTGTCAGAGATCATCTTCTTAATCCTACTAAATCAGTTTATTTACTAAATCAGTTTTTATTTTCTGAATGCCTTGTCTTCAATGGGAAAAATGAGGAAAACACAACTTATGTCTCCACAGTTTTCAATATTCTTCAATCACCCAAGGCTCTTAGATTTTATTTCTTAATATTATTTCCTGACAATATTATTTGTTCCTATGTGAATCACCAGAAGTAGGTAATAGTCATAGAATAAGAAGTTAAGGCACAAAGAGGATCATAGGTTCATAAATTTAAAGCTGGAAAGGATCTCAAAGGCCATATAGACCACCCTCTCATTTAACAGATCAGAAAGTGGAGACTCTGAGATGTTGTGAGTTTCCTAAGGTCACACAGGTACTAAGTGAGAGAGGCAGGACTTAAAGTAGTAAGCCATAAAGCTGAGGTGCAAAATCAGTTTTTCTGACAGAAAATTGGCATCGACCATTTCACACTGCCATTTCACTTTGTAGAAAGGCAAAAACCAAGGGCAAATAACAATTACATGTCTCCTTCCTTCCTATCTTTTTAAACTGAGGAAATCAGGTTCATATGAATATTAAGGGAAGCCTAGAAAGGGAGAAAAAGTTAAAGAAGAATGGCCTGAGGGGTGCATTTTGGAATTCCAGTGAACAGTCCCAAACACTAAGTGCCTAAGTGGCTAGGCAATTTATGGACTGCTTGTATGTATATGTATCTCAGGTCATTTTTAGCTCTGGCTTGTAGAATTTCCTCTTTTTGCATCACTAAATATTTCCTGCTTCTTTGCCAGACTGGTCCAGAATCAGAAAAGCACTGATTTGGGGTAATCCTCTTGGACTGACAACACAAGGCACAGTATAGCAGAAAGCATACTACAGCTTTTTTTTTTTTTTTTAATAAATTAGGCCATTTCCACATAAGTTCAAGTAAGCTATCTCTTGGTGGGTGGTAAGTATTTTGGATCTCGACTTAATAGGTATCATTTATATGGTACTTTAAGGTTTGCAAAGTGCTATACATGTTATCTCATTTAATCCTAACAGATGAGGAAACTGAGGCTACTTGTCCAAGGTCACACAGGTAGTGTCTGAGTTAAGATTTGTATTCAGGTCTTCCTGATTCCAAGTTTAGCTTTCATGCTTCAAAACAACCTGTCTGAGGTATTTCTAAAGTTTCACACATCCTATGAATGGTGCATCTGAATTTAGGTTTACAAATACTCTATAGCCTATTTTTACCTAGGTTTTATTAAGTATGCTTATTTATTGCAAGATTGCTGTGCTATGAGAGCACAGCCATAGGGAACACAAATTTCTGCCAATCAGCCCGTGTCTGCCATGTTTCTATGTCCTTTGCATATACTTTTGCATTATAATAAATCTGTGAAACAGTAAGTGTGATAATAAATACCCTCAAAGTATAAGGAAATAGAATCCTGTGAAATTTTAATGCTGCAACCACTTAGGGACAGTTGCTGCTTTGTTTTGTTAGATGAAAATCTTCCCTAGTATTGGTAGGTAGGTTGCAGGTTGCTGCAATGAATATATAATCAATCCTTGCTGTATATGAATACCTGATTATAGCTCAGTGGGATCTGCCAGCACATAAATAGGCTGATATTCTGATGAAGTCAGCACTGTGGGCAGATCCAAGAGGAGTTGGAAAACACTTACAACTTACAGAATAACTGCAGAGATGACCTCATATATGAATATGTGATAGTTTATAGGTACCTCCACACTTATCAATAACCCTTCTCACAGATGGTGCACTGAGAAGTGTGAGAAGAAGATGGTGCCTCTGATTCTAGCTATGTGGTCTGGGGCAAGTCACTTAACCTGGGTGAAGTTCATGCTACTCCCTAGGATTTATTTGATATTTCAAAGACAGGATCAGTAAATGTTAGGTCTTAGGCCAATTAGATTTTACTGTCCTTAGCATTGTAGCACCTCCCTGCTTTCCCTGTTAGTTAAGGTCATTAGTAGAATCTCTTGGGTCTTCTAAAGCTTGGCTATGCTAATCACGTGCCTGTAGAATTGTAGTTCAGTAGGTTTAGGTAGAAATGATGACAACATTAAATGGAATAGGTCATGGCTAATGGAAAATGAGTCAAGCAGTATTTATCAACAATTAAGGGTAATTAAAGCTAGCTAATTGTTTCAATGTTGTTAATTTGATGATGTACCTACCAGATTTTGGTGGAAGGTTAATACAATCCATTTTTGCATTGCTGTACTAGAGGAACTAGGAGAAGCCTACAAACTAGCATCAGGATACTATTATAAGTAGAAAAGTGTTGTAGTCTAAACAGTGTTTGCTTCTACTAAAGATCTGGGAATAATTGCTTTGGGGCTGAATACATTGAGAGGCAGGCTGATAGATGCAAGCTAGGTGTAGAATTAGGAACCCCAGGGCTCAAATCTGACCTCTGATTCTAGCTGTGTGGCCTGGGGCAAGTCACTTAACCTGGGTGAAGTTCACTTTGCTCCCTATGATTTATCATAGATTTGGAGATTTGGTGTCTTTGAAGGAAATAGACAATATAATTAAAGTCTTTTTTAATTTCCCAAATTAACCTAGAACTTCTCTATATTTTTATTTATTTTCTAATTACTTCCCCTTACTTATACTGTTATTTTAATTCTAATTGACCTAGGTTTGGTATGCCTATTTTCACATCACTTCTTGAATATTTCCAACCAATGTTTCCTCACAAAAGTACTCCTTGGTATTAGGTAAGATATTAAGAGACACTGTTTATTATTTTAGTTCACATAGCTAGCAATTAGTAGAGTAGGAATTCTCAAACCCAGATCTCTTCACTTAAGTCCATTCCTATTACCTCCATACCAATAACATTTATACTACCCATCTCACATGGTCATGGTGAATAAAGCATTTTGAAATATATATGTGCATTTGTATGTGTATTGCATATACGGAGGATTAAATATGCTGACATATGTAAAACACTTTGCAAGCCTGAAAGCATTATATAAATGCTAGCTTTTATGTGTGTGTGACACACACACACACACATAATTTCAAAATGCTTTATCACAATCCTATGATTAGTAGGTAGCACAAATTCTGAATTTAAAGATGAAAAAAACTGAACCCCAGAAAGTACATTTGTTCAATCCTACATGGTTAGTAATTGGTGGATCATATTTCTCAAACCCAGATCTCCTCACTCAAGTGCACTCCCCTTTCCTTCACGTTTGTCTTAATAGCTGATCCCTCTCAATGGTATCCTAGGGCTTTCAAAGAGTTAATATCCTTCCCTAAATCCCAAATTTATTATCAGAAAATCTTAGGCACTGAGAATTATGGAGTCTGATAAATATGAAGCTGATTTCCCCTTGAATTAACTACTGGGGGGAAAAGTTTCAACTTTCTCAGTATATTCTCAAATAGTTTTTGTTATTTACATAAACATACTCCTAATTCCAGTTTACTCTTATATTATATTTAAAGTTACTGTTGCTCAACAGTAAAGTGTGCTCCCACCTTAACTCCAGGATATAAATTTGTTTTATTTATTTATAATACAGTCTCCAACTTTTTTTTTCAATCATATCATAAGCTGTTTTAGTAAGAATGACAGCTCATTTTCATTCTTTGCTATACCTTCTTTGGGTACTACAGTTTTGTGAGAGAGAGACAGAGAGAGAGAGAGAGAGAGAGAGAGGAAGCAGAAGAGCTCTTGTACTTAAATGCATGAAATTCCAAACTCACCTTTTATAGCTCTGGTCCATTATGTCTTTGTGCCTTTGCTTATGCTTATAGTTCCTTAAATTATAACATCTTCTTTTCCCCTCTTTGCTTGTTGAATTCCTATTCATCTTTTAAAATCCAATTCAAACACTGTCTCCTCCATGAAACCTTCCATGGCCACCTGTCAATACCATCTTCCTCCTCACAAGATATTTTGTTTTGCAACTCTCTGACTTAGCACATATTGTATTTTTTTATTACCTGTGTCAAATGTCATAAAGTCCTACCCCAATGTTTTAATGTAGGATGGAGAGAACTCTGGGCTATTAAGTCTATGCCATTGGACCACAAGCTCTAATAGGTTTTATTAAGGTAGAAAAGATTGGAATACAGGCCTAGAGGCATGTATATCTATTGTTCAAGCTCAGCTGAGTTGTATAGTGAAGTGAGGTTACCCATGAGGCTAACAGAATTTTCAGCTTTAATAACTCTCAAAGACCATCAAGTCACAGAGGGTTTGTGATATGCCTTTGCTAAGGGAATATTCATGCTGAAAATAATCACAGATCTTTGAAGTATTGAAGAACTGAATCTTTTCCCCCAAACTCAACCCTCTGCTGAACCTCCCTGTTTCTGTCAAGGGCACTGCCATGTTTCAATCATTCAGTTTTGCAACCTGAGTTACTTTGTATCTGTTTTGTATGTGCTTTGTACATAAGTACGAATATTCATGCTGCTGGCTCTGTCAGAATGTAAGCTCCTTGAGCACAGGGACTTATTTTCAATTTTGTGTTTGTATTCCCAAATATCTAGTCCAGTGCCTAGTTGTACCTTAACTCCTCACTCTGTCACTCAACCTATCAAATCAGCTGCCAAACCTTGTCAATTCTACCTCTGAACAATTCTCACCCACTGCATACATATGTCCCCTTCTCTCTCGAGCTGAGATGGGTAGAAAATAGGGACAACCACTCTAATGCAGGCCTTCATCTCCTCTCACCTGGGCTATTCCAACAATATACGAATTTTCTTGCCTCAAGTCTCTCTCCTCTCCAATCCATCCTTCACACAGTTGCCAGTAAATGCCAAGGTGATATTCCCAAAGAAGGAATCTGACTGTATCACTTCCTTGATAAATAAACTCCAATGATCCCACTACCTCTAGGATCAAGTGCAAACTCATTCTCTGTTTAGTATTCAAAGTGCTTTACAACCCAGCTCCAACCTACCTTTCCAGGTTTATTATACATATATTAATTCTTTCCTTTTCCTTCCTTTCATCCCCCTCCCCCATGTACTCTACAGTTGAGCCACACTAGTCTTCTTGCTGTTCCTGACACAAAATATTTCAATTTTATACAGCACATTCAGGATGATTCTTAGAATGCACTCACTTCTCACTTCTGCCTCTTAGAATCCCTATTTTCTTCCCAACTCAGCTCAAGAGCTATTTCCTTAAAGAGGTTCCCATCACCTCAGGCTGCTAGTACCATCCTCCAAAAATTACCTTGAATTTATTTTGCATATTTTCAGGGATGTGTACACGGTATATTGTTGCTCCTAATTGAATGGAAGCTCCTGGAAGTCAGGGACTGTTTCAATTTTGTTTTTGTAGCCCTACTACCTAGCACAGTTATACATAGATAGATAACGTTTATTAAGCATTTACCCTATACCAAGCACTGTGCTAAAAGTAAGGAAGGCAGTCAGTCCCTGAAGCCAAAGAGCTTACACTTTAATGGGGGAAGACAACCCATAAATAGGACAGTGGTGGTGATGGCGGCAGGAAGTTCAACTGAATGGTGTTGATAGGAAGTGGTGTGAAGTCCTGGTTCTATACAAGATAAGATAAAGGATCATTTATGGGGGAGAGAGTAATCAGGAGCAGAGTTCAAGATTGGGGGCTGGAGGATGATGAGGATGATAGGTAAAACAGAGGCAGCATGGTAAGCAAAGACTAGAAAGTGGTCTTTGTATCTCTAGTGCCCAGCAGTGTCTGGAACACAGTAGGTGCTTAATAGATGTCAGTTTATTGTCTTACCCTCCTACTGGATTTTTGTAAAAAGTTTCATGGAGATAAGAACTATCCTATCTAAACTTTGTATCTCCCTCACCACCTACACGAGGCTTTGCACATTATAGGTGCTTAACCAAATTTTTGAATGGGTAATTTTGTTTCTTCAAAGTGAGCCACTCAAAATTATACAGTTGGGAATGAAAGTATGAAGGGTTGAACATACATCAACACATAACTGTGGTTCTAATAAGAAAAGTAGATCTCAAAACCTAGAACTGAGGCAAGGTTTTCAACAGTTATCAGGTGTGGGGAAAGGACATTGCAATGTATTTACATTTAAAAGCTGAGGCCACGTATTCTTATCATCATTGTACTGGAAAGCTATGCATCACGGAAAACTCTCGGAAGTTTAGTGCTATTTAGAAAATCTGGGTAGAACAAAACAACTGCTGGCTTCCTTCAGTTCCAGAGTCTTAAAATGAACCGGTTCCCTGGAGGAAATCTCACAAACTCAGGTGTCTTTAAACATTGCAATGCCTCCAACTCTAACCCAGACCACGATCTCTCATTAGGAAGAGAAAAAAAAAAAAAAGCAAACACTGAAGATTCCCTCCTCTCTCCCCCCCTCCCCCACCCCCATCGACCCCTCCATGTATCCATCCATTCATCCATCCCCGCTGGCAATAAGTCGAATTACGCTTTTTTAATCATGTTCGTGAAGGAGGCTGAAATCGTGCTTCCAGGACCAGTCCTTGTCGGGAGCAGATTGCGGGGCTGCACAAACATCACCTCCGAGGTCAGGCACGTGTCTCCTTCTCTTCCCTCCTTCAGCTCTCCCCTTCCCTTCCAAGCGCCCCGCCTTCCACCCCCACCCCCGGGATTCCTCCAGACCCAGCCCTCCAAACGCTCGCGAGAGCCCTATTTGCCACGTTCCAAAGAGCTGGCGAAAAACTGGAGAAGCGAAGTGGCTCCCGGGCGGTTGCGTGGCAGCAGCACAGCTAGAATTCGGGAGAAAAAAGTCTGTACGCCCTTCGTGGAGAACCTCCCTTTTGATTGGTTGGGAGGTGCCGTCACTCACCTCCTCTAGGTGGGCAGGACCAGGGGCGGGGAATGTGGAGGGGCGGGGACTGCTGGGTTCCTGCACGCCGGCGCGCGCACTCCCTGGGACGGAGTCCGAATTTCTCCACTCGGGCGGGTGGGCGCGCGCGCACTCGGGACGTGGGGAGGGAAGGAAACCCTGTGGTCGCGGGCGGGGCCAGGTAGCCAGGCAGCAGCAGCCGCCGCCGCCACCGCAGCCCCTTCCCACCTCTGCCACCTGCCTGATCTCGGCTCCTTACCTGGTCTGCGCCCGGCAGCTCCTCAAGTTCTACCCCCTGCAGCCCCGGGCAGCGCGCGCCATGGCCCCGCGGAAGAATGCGAAAGGTGGCGGCGGCGGCCACAGCAGTAGCAGCCCTGGCAGCAGCAGCAGCGCGGGCGGCGGCAGCGGTAGCAGCAGCAGCAGCAGCAGCCCAGGATCCCGCAGAGGTCAGTGCTTCCCCCAGGAGGGGCTGAGGAGAGCTGCGGGAGGCGTCCGGAGTGGGGCTCGCCTCTGGTCCCCCGGCCCCGCCCCTGCCTGCCCGTGCTGGAGGAAGAGCAGGAGAGAGAGGGGGAGGAGGTAGTTCCCACCTCCCACCCCCACCCCAGGTGCGGGCTGCGGCCTCTGATGGCCAAGGGCGCAGGGGTACCCTCTGGTCTCTTTCTCCTCTTCCTCCTTCTGCTTGCCTTCCCCCTTATTACCCTCCCCCTCTTTATAACTGGGTCTCTGCTGGACAGTCAGTGATGGCAGACTGGAGACCAAGTGAGCTGGAGGGGGAAGGGAGAAACTCTCTTGGGCCGGTAGTGATTCTGCCAGCTGTGCCTCATGGGGGTGGGGGGGGAGGGTGACCCGAATAATGGAGGACTGCGGGCGGGTCCCCTCACCTGGGCCCCAGAGTGGGGGGCCGCAGGTGCGATGCAGTGCGTCCAGAGTTTCTAGCCAGGATTATGGGTCTAGTTTGTAAGTAGCTGTTTGCTTGTTTTCTCTCCCTCGTTCCCCCCCCCATTAAATTGTGAGCTTCTTGAGGGCAGGGGCTATTCTTTGCATTTCTTTGTATTCCGGGAGCTTTAGTTGGAGCTTAATACTTACTGACTTGACTCTACTGGACGGCGCCATAGAAGCCATCTGATCACCCTCATTTTTCAGATAAGGAATCTAGGTATGGATTGGGTTGAGCGGCTAACCAACTTTCTGATCCTATTGCTGCGAGAGGTGTATCCAAAAATAGCCAGAATTTGGGGACCCAACTCTTCCTTGCTTCAATGTTTTCCTTACTGGTGAAAGACGGGGGCTAGATTAAGCGCCTGTCCATCTCTTGCCTCATTTACAGGAAAAGGCTGGGAATTTTGAGAAACTCTGAGGGGTGAGGCTGGCATTGATTGAATGAAGTAGGAGCTTTTATTGTTTTTTTGTGTTGAAGAAAAGGTAATGTATTCACAGTTTTAGTGATAATTGAAAATGAACCGAAAGCAGAGAGATTTTAGTAAAATTCCACCTTAAGCCCCAGTTTTGATAAAAAGCAATCCTTATAATAAAACAAAAGAACAACGAAGTTGCTAACGAGGTATACATTTTGCAAAAAAAAAAAAGTGTCTTTATTTTAACTTAGCTCTCCAAAAACACGCGTTGTATTGCTGAGATGCATTTGGTTTTTCTTTCTTGGGATTATGAAATGATTGGCAGAAAATAGCATAAAGTAAGGGTCAGCTTTCCACTTTGTGCTCCTTCCTTTTCTCTTCCCTTGCTGGCTTCCTTTTTCCCTCCCCCTCTTTAGTACACTTCTCTAGTGGAAAGAACAGATGTTTTTAATCTGTTTCTTTTTCTATTTCAGTGGTTCTCAATTTTTATACTTCCTTTGAATCTTAGGGAGAAAACTGAATGAAAGGAATGACTGAACTCAATGCCTATTGGATGTGTTCCAGCAAGTTAAAGTGAACAGTTAACTTTTCTTGGCTGATTTTTTTGGGGGGGAGGGATATGGGATATTTATGGATTGAACAGTGTAACAATCACTTTTATTGATAAGTATGAATAAATGACATAAATATGGTGCAACTTAAATCCTTGAAGAATTTTAGATACTAAGATTTAGTATTCATCTTAGGAAAGAGATAAATATACTTATTAGAATGATTCACTTAAGACAGGGATAGAATTCTGAACTTGAAGTGAGGATTACCAGGATTTGAGTCCTGCCTTTGACATTTACTAGCTGTATGACTATAGGCAAGTAAGTCACTTTGTTTCTTCATTTGTTAAATGCAGATAACATCTGTCATGCCACCTAACAGTATTGAGATTTAAATGACAATTATGTGAAGTGCTTTGAAAACTACATAAATATTGTCATATTAGACAAAATAGTAAATTTTTTTTTGCCCCTTTAAAAAAAGTGTATAAATCACTATCCAGTTAATTGGGTACCTATTTTGGGAGATTGGAATCTGTTGTTACATCAGACATCAGGTGCACAAATATAAGGGGAAAGTTTTTTTACCTCATATATTTAGCAATTGTTAGCATTCAGCATTCTGGGTGTCCAATTTAACAGTAAGCTTCAATAATGAAGAAAATGTTTCTACACACAATGTTTAGTGGCTTTTGCAAATATGATGAAGCTAAAACTTTTAGTAGAGCCAACAGGATTTCAAGGGATATTAAAGCCTTAAATGAATGTATTCTTTACATTTTTGTGGCATTTTGGAATGTCACTTAGTCTGTATTAATATTTGGTTACATATACTATTAAAGGCATTTTATATACCGGAGGAGAGAGTTCCATTGTAACAGAATCATGGGGATATTTTAAAAGAAAGTATAATCATGGCAACTAGGTGGCACAGTGGATAGAGTGCAGGACCTGAAGTCAGGAAGACTCATTTTCTTGAATTCAAATTTGGCCTCAGACATTTACTAGCTGTGTGATACTGGGCAAGTCACTTAACCTTGTTTGCCTCAGTTTTCTCATCCATAAAGTGAGCTGGAGATGGAAATGACAAACCACTCCAGTATCTTTGCCAAGAAAACCCCAAATGGGGTCATGAAGAATCAGACTTGACTGAACAACGAAAAATCATGACCAAAAGTTGTATGTCACTATAGATATACCTCACTTTACACAAAAGATGTATTCATCATAGAAGTGCCATGGTGCATTATACAAAGCACTGGATTTACAGTTAGAGCACCTGGGTTGAAATTCTAGCTCTGCCACTTATTCCAAATGTGACTTTTGGCAAATCATTTAATTACTTTGGGCCTCAGTTTTATCATCTGTAAAATGAGACACTGTGGACTTCATGGCATCTAAAGTCTTGTAGTTCAAGGTCTGTGATTTATATGTGACACTGGCCTCCTTGCCATTCTTTGTACAAGACACTCCATCTCCTGACTGCATTTTACTAGCTGTCTCCAATGCCTGAAATTTCTCCCACCTCTTTTCTGCTTCCTGGCTTCCTTCAAATATGAGCTAAAACCCTACCTTTTACATTAGAAGACTTCCCTGGTTTCTTTCAATTCCAGAAGATTGTTAAATGTCTCTCCCGTTAGATTATGAGTTCTTTGAAGACGGCTTGTTTTTGCCTTTCTTTGTATTTGCAATGCTTATCATAGTGTAGTGCTTAAACAAATACTTGTTGACCTGACTCAAGGTCAAGATTAAGTGCTGAAAGGTATCTTCCATCACCTAGCCTTAACCTCCTTATTTTAAAGATGAAGAATCTGAGGCCCAGAGAACTTGTGGTTGTCTAATCATGACACAAGTTATTGGTAATTGAGCTGGAATTTTAACTTGAGTCTTCTTATGTCAAATCTGTTGCTTTTTCTACTATGCTATATTGTATGTTTAGTTTTTGTAAGCTGCGTCACATTCTTCCATTTGTGTAATTCCCAGTTTCTTTAATTTCAAGCCTCACAGGCATTTGTTTCATAACATTGCCCTGTTTTGCCCTGTTTCCCAATATTGTTAATATAACATTAACTAATTCTGCCATAACATTCAAAACCTCTGTATTGTCATTTTGGCCATCATTCATTTTTTAATGTATTTACTATGGAATGAGTCTGCCCCCTCCCCATAATATTATTTTGCCTAATAGATCATGTTTTTAAGGAACTAATTAAAAATGTTCTGTTCTAGTGCGATCTAAGACCCAACTCTCTCCCACCCCTTTCCCCTTTTCTACCTAAGGGAAGAGAGAACAAGCATTTATTAAGGGCCCACGATGTGCCAGGCGTAGTGTTAAATGCTTTACAGCTACATCATCTCATCTGATGCTCATAATAACTTGAGAAAACTGAGGCAAATTGCAATTAAGTGACTTGCCCAGGCTCACACAGCTAAATAATGAGTTCACATTTGAACTCTGAACTTTCTGACTCCAGGTCCTGAGTTCTATCCACTGTGTCACAAACTGCTTCTTATGGCCTGGGGCTGATTGATCTTGAGGAACCTGATCCCAAAGGGTCAGTTTCTCTCTTTGGTTTGTTTACTCCCACTTGGACTTAATCCAGGAAAATCCCCAAAATAAAGCTTGGGTCTAGCTTATGTCTGTTTTCTCCTTGTGGTAACAGAATTTCTAACTCGTACACAGGCATTCTGAAAAGGGTATTAAGAATGAAACAACCTTTTGTCCCTGTTTCCCCCAACCCAAAAATGCATACGAACACACATAAAACACTTGGTTGGACCCATCTGCTTTTTTTAGAAGGGAACTGAACTTGAGGTTGCTTTAAAGGCATGTAATTCTGATCAATATCTTTCCCTCCGTGACATCCTATACAGTCTTCTCAAGACTGTTGCCACCCAGTTGTTTAGACTCTTCCCAGAGGATAAACTTATTTTGGGCATTATTGAGCAAACAGATCCCTTCCTTGTTGAAGTAACTCACTGGTTTTGCTCTCCATGTATGACATTGTACAGAAATTATAAATACATTGATTTTCCTTTCTCCATGGAGAACAAGGTGCTGTGAAATCCCCAGGAAGTTAATGGTTCAGCAACATTGCCCATGATCTCCTGTCTCAGGTCTTGTGCAAGGATTCATCTCTTACAACCTCGTATTTTGCTATACCTGATAAGGCTAGTTGCACTCCTAAAGGAGGTGCCAGGTGGAAGGTGAAAAAGCCTGAGCTGGGTCTCAGAGCCTAGGTGACTGGTCCTCAGCCAATCCGCAGGAAGCAGCCCTAGGCTCTGATGTTATGAGTGTGCATACTAATGTTCCATGAGTAGGTTACCTTCTGTTGCCTCTGACCAAATGTTCTTGCCTAATAATCTTAGCAGTTTGATTAGGGGAACTTTTTTTTTATTCGATTTTATTCCAATTTTAGTTCCAATTTCCCCCTCCCCCAAGAAAAACAAAATCCATTACAAATATGTATAGTCATGCAAAACAAATTTTATTAGGAGAACTTCTTAAATTAATTGGTTAGTCTTTTGATTATTCCATGGTGCATTTGACAACTGAAGATGAGCTATGTATAATACCTGCTGTGTCTAGGACTATGTCAGGCCACTGGGAGAATAAATACAAAAGAAACTGATATTTCTTAACTGTCAAAGAGCTCACCTAATTATTATAAGCAACTTAGTCACTAGGTATTTAGAGTTGTCTGTAAATGAGTTTCATTTATTTATGTTTCCTAATGAGTTTTTTTTTTTTAAAGGATATGTCTGCACAGATATATAAAAAGAAGTAGTTTGGTGTAGTGGAAAGACCATGGGACATATGGAAGGCTTAGGTACTGGTCTTAGTTCTACCACTTACTAGCTATATGATCTTGGGCAAGTCACTTAACTTCTCTAGGCCTCAGTTTATTTATTAACATGGGAATAGCCTTGTTTTGTACCCGCCTCACATGACTGAATGAAAAATAAGTGTCTCTTGTGTGCTACATAATAGGGATACAAACTAGAGACAGGGTCTGCACTTAAAAAGCTTACATTCTAATGGGGAGATACAATATGTAGAGCAAGGTGCTAAGTGCTTTACAAATAGTATCTCATTTGATTCTCACATTAACCCTGGGTGGTAGGCATTATTATTATCCCTATTTTGTAGTTTAGGAAACTTAGGCAGGCAGAGTGTAAGTGCTTTGCTTAGGATCACACAGCTAGTAAATATCCCAGATTGGATTTTGAACACAGATTGGCCTGATTCCAGACCCATCAAACTACCCATTGTGCCACCTAGCTAGGAAAGGTTGCTGATGTGTAGTAGTAGGGCAGATGTGGAGGACCTGGTTTTCTGATGGATAGATGGATGAAATATGAAGCATGTCTGGGGCAGCTCTATAGAGTTAGTTGAGTTTGCAATCATCCTCCAATCAGGACAGGTCAGCTCCAGAACAGAGTTCCTCAACTGCATGGATTACCTTGGTTTTGGGGATGGGAGAAAAGGGAATGCTGGTCTGGAAGTTTGCCACATAGGATTGCTCTTCAGGTGCAGGGAAGAGTACAGCAGTAGGTCAGAAGGCAAGGTGCCTAGCCAGGCTCTGGTTTCCTGGAAGATTGCTGGATGGAATGTGAAGATCAAATGATTCAGAAATCATAAAGCACAGTTTGTGTGTACCTTATAAAATATTGTTTTTCATTAGCTGCTGTTTTTAGCTGATAGTTGAAATAAGATTATTGATCGTAGATGGGGTTGTTTAGGACCTTTACTTTTTAAGGTTCTTTCCTGTGTATCATTTAATACATATGACATTTACTCAAAACTTTGGAAACCCACACTGCTGTTTCTGGTGCTCATGTGATTTTTAGAATTCAGGACTGAGAGTTAATGAATAACTGCTTGTCAAAATTAGACACTCAAGTAATAGGCTTTCTAGGAGTGTTTATTTGGAAGCCTGAACCAACAGGTGGGTCAGCTAAGTAGCACAATGGATAGAGTGCTGGACTTAGAGTCAGGAAGATTGCTCTTCCTGAGTTCAAATCCAGCCTCAGACACTTTTTAACTGTGTGACCCTGGGCAAGTCACTTAACCCTGTTTGCCTCAGTTTCCTCATCTATAAAATAAGCTGGAGAAGGAAATGGCAAACCACCACTAAGTTTGTCAAGAAAACCCCAAATGCAGTCATGAAGAGTTGAACACAACACAACTAAATGACTAGGCAACAGAGGCAATGTGGTAAAGTAAAGAAGCCCTGATTTGTTATCAGAGCATTTGGGTTCAAATACCAGCTTTGTCACCCTCTTATATCTGGGGCCTTGGGCAAGTTTCTTAACCTTTATCCACCTCAGCTTTGTCATCTATAAAATGAGGAAATTGAATTTAAATGACTTTCAAGCTATAAATCTATAATCTGTAATTTAAACAAATGACATTATTCTTATGTTTTCATCAAAATTAACCACAAGTTTCTTTTCATTTCTTTAGTTCTGCCCTCATCTAATTTAACTTTATACTTACAGATGATTTTTTTGTACTTCTGACTAAGTCCTTTTCAAAACTCTTTTCATCAAATGGAAGGACTAAAAGAAGCTCACAAATTTTTCTGCTATAAGGAACTGGACTATCATGTTGCACAGGTGAAAGTAGGTCTAACCAACTCTGGTGGTGTTTAGTAACATCAGGATTGTGGAATAATCTAATCCAAAAAATATAGGGTTACAGATTTAGAGCTGGATGAGAAATTGGAGGCTGTTGGGTCTCATTCTTTATTTTACAGATTTGGAAACTGAAGGACAGAGAAGTTAAATCATTGCCCAGAGTTACACAACTAGCAAATGTCTCAGCAAGATTCAAACACATATCTTCCTGATGCCAAGCCTGGGACTAAATCCACTATTCCATTGAACTGCTTAATAGATAGCAAATAGAAGTATTCTGACACTCAGGGTATACTTGATCCTATCTTAAGATGACTAAGCATCCTATGTTGGTATGGGGAAGCAGATCTAAGATCCTGTTCTCTTACCCTTCCTGTGTGGTTTCAACTTCTTTCTGAAAGTTCTGGTTGTTAGAAAATGAATGTAATTTTCAAATAGATTATTTTGTTTCTTTTTGAACTGAGTTACCTAGTAAAACAATTAAGGTAGTGGCAAAGATGAACTAGCTATTTTTTAAAGCTAACATCAGAGGGTTAGTCTCAGCCCGCTGGTTTTTATATCATAAATGTATCTTTTTATTCCAATCTCAGTCCAGTTTTGTAGCCCTCAATTTTGTGCTACTTACTGATTTGCACCCTAGTTTCTTTCATGTTTGGAACTTGTTTGGTCTTTGTAACATTATATTGTTTTATAGCAGCATACTTCTTAAAGTCTTTTCAGGTTTTTGCATATAGGGGGTTGTGATGGAAAGAGAGGAGGTCCCAATGACTACACGTGACAATATACAATGGAGAATAAAATAGTATTTAGATTTAGGCTTTTTTTGGGGGGGGGAGAAAATATAAAGAGATGGAATTGTTTAGATAAAAATAGTGGATTTTTAAGTTCCTAGAGGACAGGACCATTCATTTTTATACCCACTCCCAACTCCACTATGTTTAGCAGAATATTGTGTACAGATTGATTCATTTAATATGCATTAATAAGACAAGGGGCGGTGGAAACAAATAGAGTGATTCCTTTGTAATTGGGTCCAAATGGCTGGCGGGAAATCTTCACTCTTACTCTTGAGGTGATCTAGAAAACCTGAGCTTACTCTCCTACTATAAGTAAGTAGTTCTTATAGACTTAATAAGGGTCCCTGGGTTGCTATGAAAATCTATTTAATAGATGGAATCCATGGAAAAGGAGATAGATGTTGTAGTTCTAACCCAAGCATTTAATCAAGTCTATGATGCTTTTCTGGTGGAAGTGATGAAAAGATACTTTGATGATTTAATGACTCCTTGAATGATTGGATCGAAATTTGGTTTGGTGTCAGCTTTGAGAGAGATCTTTAAAAGAGCTTCCCAGAGATTTGTGCTTTGGACTTTAGTTATTTAGCATTTTTATCAGTTGGATATGAGCTTAGGTGACATGCTTTTCAAGTTTTGCAGATGATGCAAAACTGTCTCTTTTACTGTTAACAACCAAACTTCATGAAAAAGCTATCTACATTTATTGCCTGAAATTCCTCTTCTCACTTCTTAACTCTTTGCAGTTTGGTTCCTGACTTCATCACTCAATTGAAACTATTCTATCCAAAGTTAAGAAATGCTCTCCCTTTTCCCATGAAATGCACTGTTAATTGCCATATTCAGTCCTCATCATTCTTGATCTGTCTCTGTAGCATTTGGTACTATTAACCACCCTCTTCTCCTGAATACTCTTTTCTCTGGGTTCTTGTGACACTGTACTTTCCTGGTTCTCTTCCTATCAGTCTGGCTGCTCCTTCTTAGTGCTCTTTTTAAGCTACTCATCCATGTTCCACCCCCTTGTGTACCAGAGCTCTATTTTGGGCCTTCTCTTCCCTCTGCCCCACCTTCTACTGTCATGGGTTCAGGTATCCTCTCTCTGTAAGTGATTTCCAGATTGATTTATCTAGCCTTAATCTTAATTTTGGGTTGCATTAGGAGGGTCATACCTTCTAGGAATAGGGAAGTGGCAATTACATTGTAATCTGCCCTTTGGTCACACTTCACCTAGTGTATATTGTGTTCCATTGTGGGTACCACAATTTAAGAACACAGAGTGTTCCTAGGAGGGAAACCAATGTGGTGAAGGGATTTGAATTCATGACATTTGAGAATAGGTTGAGGGAACTGGTTATATTTAGCCTGGAAAAAAGATAACTAGAAGGTGGGGTAAGATATGATAGCTGAGTTCAAGGATGTGAAAGGCGTCCATGTGGAGAAGAAATTGCACTTGTTATTTTTAGCCCAACAGGTCAGAACCCAAAGCAATAAGTAGAAGTTGTGAGATGTCATTTTAAGGTTTAGGTTCTTCCCAGAAGAATTGTCCAAAAGTTTAATGACCTCCCTTCAGAAGTGGTGAGATCCCCCGGGGAAGTCTTCAGGTAGAGGCTGGACAACTATTCCTTTCTGGTGGTGGTGGGACTGTATGGGTACTACAGGCCCTGCCAACTCCGAAGTACTATGTTTCTGTGCCTAGATGGGTAATTTGCAGTTTGTGTGGGCTTCCCACACTTATTGCAAGGGATCCCTGCAAATCCTTAAACAAACAAATGTGCCTTCTATATTTTGGGACCAAAGTAAGAGGGTCCTGACCAACCTTTCCCCTCAGACCACACATGAATATGGCAAGTATAATAAGTAAATATTTATATATGGGGAAAGCATCCTGTACAAATTCTTTTTTTTTAAATTTTATTTTATTTTTAGGCAATTGGGGTTAAGTGACTTGCCCAGGGTCACACAGCTAGAAAGTATCAAGTGTTTGGTCTGAGGCCGAATTTGAACTCAGGTCATCCTGACTTCAGGGCCAGTGCTCTATCCATTGCGCCTCTAGCTGCCCCTACAAATTGTTATAGTTAGGGATATACAATCCTAAAAGTTTGAAGACCACTGATCTAGAGGATAAAATACAAACTTCTTAGTCTGACATTAAAACCCTCAGTGACTTGGCATGTAACAACCTTTCCTGTCTCCTTTTACAAACCCTGCATTCTGCAAAGTGAACTACTAGCTCTTTCCTGAAAATGCCTGGAATGTGTTCCTTCAGCATCTCCACATTTCACAATTGTTGTCTAAAATCAGGGCTTGTCAAGTCAGGTGCCAGTGAAACTTTCTCTTATACCCTCCTCAGTTATCTTTACAATCTACTTATTTGTGTACTTTTTATTTTCATTTGTGAGGGACTGTTTCATTTGCATCTCTGTATCCCAATGTCTGACACAATGCTTTGCACATAGTGGGGCTTGATAAATATTTGTTGAATTATAGCCATTTTCTTATAGCAGCATACTTCTTAAAGTCTTTTCAGGTTTTTGCAGTGTAGGGGGTTGTGATGGAAAGAGAGGAGGTCACAATGACTTCACATGAAAATATACAATGGAGAATAAAATAGTACTTAGATTTAGGCTTCAGGACAAAGATAAGGCTGCCGTGGCATTCATTTGTTCATCACTACTATCTTACTCCTTCAAAACAACTACATAAGAACTCTTCCTTGGCTTCTGTGATACATTTTCTTAGTTCTTCTCCTACTTCTTTAATTGTTTCTTCTATTCCCATTTGTAAATTCAAGGCAACAAAATGGAGAGAATGTTGAATTTGACATCCGAAGATGTGAGTTTTTATTCTGGCTCTGCCACTTACTATATCTGTAAACTTGGGCAAATCATTTAACTTCAGTTTTCTCAACTGTAAAATGAGATTATATTAGATGACCGTTAAGGTTCCTTTGACCTCTAAATCTGTCACCTTATGGGCCTCTCCTTACCTGTGGGCATTCCTATAAAAACTTAGTCATTAACCCTCCATTCTTCTCTCTCTACAATCTCTCCTTTATTGAAATAATGTTTTCTCTAAGCTTGCTGGTAGTGCAGGCTCTGTCTATGTGTATATATGTAAATATATATCTCCATTTCTAATGTATCAATCCCACCAGAACCATACATCTCTGCTTGAGCATCTTACCCACAAAATAAAATTTAATATGTTTAAAACTTAACTTAAAATTAGATTTGTAGAGCTGGAAGGTACCTTGGGGATCATTAGATACACTCTTACTTTATAGATGAAGAAATAGAGAGACATATATATCTTTGTATCACCAAATATCTAGTTGTATCACAGGATATCTAAATATTTAGTGCAGTGACATGCAAAATCCAAAACCTGCTGTTGCATTTGAAGTTAAGGTAAACTGAGGCACAAAGCTCTGAGCACTATCAATTTATTATTAAAGTGTAAATTTGCTAGTAAATAAGGACAGCCTACTCAGCAAGCTAATGCCCAGGATGAGGGCTATCAAATCATTTTTATAAACAAAAGGAAAAACATGTTAAAAAAAACTAGAAGGCAGCATCATAGATAAGGAAAAATTACAATTGATTATAAAATCAGAAGTATTGTAGGTGTGGGAAATAGCTAGTAGACAGGGAAAGATTGAAGATAAGCAAGAGAGTAGAAATGATAGAGGGGACAATTTGTTGGTAAATATGGGATGGTGTAGGATTACTTATGGATGGAGAGGTGTTTGCCTTGGCAAGGAGAAAGGCTACCACTTTATGACAGGGGTGAGGGAGATAGTGGCAGGAGTCATCTGGGTGATGTGACATAAGGAGAAGGAAAGAAGAGGGAGCTATCCGCCACATAGCAGGCAGAGTTTCCAGAATTACAGGTATAGACCACGTCAACTCCCTGTTGAATAAATTTCAATGGTGCCCTATTATCTCTAGGATTAAATACAGACTCTTCTGCTGGGCATTTAAATCCTTTACGACATGGCTCCAAGCTACTCTTTCAGCCTTATTATATGCTACTCCTCTACGTATACATGGTAGTACATGCAAATTGGCCTTCTTCCTCTTGCTCATACAAGTCACCCCTCTCATTTTTCTGTATTTTGTTCCCCTAAATCCACTTGTCTCCTCCACACTTCCCTATTTTAGCACCACCATTTTTTCTGACCTTCTAGTCACCCAGATTCACTCACCCTACATATATGATGAGTTTCCAAATCTTGTATTTTATACCTCTACATCTCTCACATCTATTCTTGCTCCGTCTCTTACCATTTCTTGTCTAGAATTGTAATACTTTCTCCAATCTATCCTCCCATAGACTCCAAATTGTTATTTCTGAAATACCAATCTGACCATGTCATTCCTCAGCCTGAAATTTAAAGTGCCCTACAATGTGAATTCCACCTACCTTTGCAATCTTATTTCATGTTTATTCTCCTTCATGAATTCTTTGCTACAGCCATATTGGCTTGCTAACTGTTACATGAATTTCCCTTCCCTTCCCTTTGCATAAATGGTTCTCCAAGTCTAGAATTCATTCTCTTCCTTGTCTTTTCCTTTTAGAATCCCTAGTTTCATTTAAAGCACAGTTTGGGGCAAACTCGTATGCAGTGCCTAATCCTCTCAGTTATTGACACTTTTTTCCCCACCTATTTTTTTTAAGGCAATTGGGGTTAAGTGACTTGCCCAGGGTCACACAGCTAGAAAGTGTCAAGTGTTTCGTCTGAGGCCGAATTTGAACTCAGGTACTCCTGACTTCAGTGCTGGTGCTCTATCCACTGGGCCACCTAGTTGTCCCTCCCCACCTATTTTTAATTCTTTTATATATTCTTTGCACCAGTTAACATGTAGAGCTCTTATATCCTGTTCTCAGTAGAATATAGTAAATTCCTTGATTTAGCAGACACCATTCTGTTTCCTGTCTTTACATTCCTAATGTCTGCACATTTTTCTTTGGTTCGTGGGGGTAAATTGGACCCACGTTTTAATCGTCTAATATATAACTGATGAATTCAGGGTGAAAAATTCTTATCAAAATAGCTACCCTTCTCTTTGGCATATCAAAGCAAACTGTGAAGCAAGTTAAATATCTTTCTGAGACTTCCCTTAATTTTTAGAAGAAAAAAATCTAGAGCTTAGCTGGGCAGACCTGCATTTTCGTGGGTGAGGGAGAAACAATGGAAGGGAGTAGTCTCCTCCACCAAGGAATAGTTTGTATTGATTTGAAGCAAAAGGCCATGGTAGAGGTAGAAAAAAAAATGCTTGCAAAAAATGCATGGACACTGTTCCTGATCCAAATTCCTGTGATCCTGGAATCTTGCTTTTTAAGTCAAGCAGGACAAAGATTCCTTGGGTGGCAACAACTTTGGAGTTTGTCTGGTGGATAATCTCCCCAAGTTTGAGAGTTCCCAAGATGGAAAGCTTGAATGAGAAGGTTGGGAGGGAGAAAGCGAGAGGGAGAGGGAAAGAGAACTGGAGAGGGAGGGACAGAGGGAGGAGGAATGGATATGATAAAATAATCTTTGAAAAAGGATCATCAATATAGCTTCTGAGAAATTCCCTATAGAAAACAAATCCAGTGAGTTCCTGAGACAATAGAGGTCCAATGTACAAAAGAATCCCCATTGTAACATCCCCAGCACTGCTCAAAGATCCCTAAGGAAGGGAAACTCCTCATCTCTAGAAGCTGGAATGGAAAGCTCTGTTAGAAAGTTTTTCCTTATATCAAGCTTTCACCTATTGCTCCCAGTTCTGCCTTCTGTGGCTAAACAGAACAAATATAATCCCTTTTCCACTTGGCAGTCCTTCAGATCCTTTAAAAACAATGATCGTGTCTCTCCCCCCTCTCCTCCCCTCTTGAATCATCTTTTCTCTAAATGCATCCATTTCATTTAGCTGACCTTCATGTGCCATGAACTCTAGTCCTTTCACCATATTAGTTCCTTTCTTCTGTATGATTTTCTGAGTCCTTCTTCAATTAAGCTATGCAGCCTGGAACTGAGCCCAGCACTCCAGGTGAGATCTGACAAAAGTTATTTACAAATAGGATTATCACTAAATTCATGTGCATTAGTTGCCACATCACACTGCTAACTCATATTGAGCTTGAAATCCATTAAAACCCCCAGATTTGCTTTCCCTTACCCTCACCTTTACTCATGTTTACCCTTACTTATATTTGTAGAGCTGATTTTTTTTTGTACCCAGGTATATTTATTCCTATTTAATTTCATTCCCCCATTAAATTCAGACCAATGTTTTAGTCTCTCAAGATCCTGACTCTGTCATCCATTCTGTTAGTGAACTATTCCAGCTTTGTGTCATCAGCAAATTTGTTAAGCATCTATGCTTTTATGCAAGTCAGTGATAAAAATGTGCAAAAGCCCAGGGCCAAGTACAAATCCATGGAATATTCCACTGGAAAACTGCCATTTTGACATAATGATTAACAACTGCTTTTTGAATCTGACCACCCATTTATTTCTGAATCCATATTGTCTAATCTATATCTCCTTATCTTTTCATGAGACTTGAACAAAAAGAGAAATGAAAAAAGGAATAAGCTGAAATTGAAATAGTCTGCAAATAATATGGTATAATATTTTTAGTGAGAGAGTATGATTTAATTTTTCATTTTTTTATTATTTTTTGAAATCTTAGTTTAACACTTGTGCTACAAGAATTTGAATCTAGTTCTAAGTTCAGTTTATTTAGAACTTTAGTTTTTAATAGTTGTCATCTCTGAAAAAAGATACATAAATCCAGATAGAAGAAATGTATTGTTGGCTGTACTGTCATGATACTTAATTTTTTTCAGTCCTATTCACTAATTCTATAAAGATTTTTGTTGAAATTTGGCTTTTAAACTTTTTCGTCAATGTCAGTTGTTTCTGAAAACTAACCAGAATGTGTACCTTTTTAATATTTTTAACATATGGGTTAAAAAATGTACTGAAACTCTTTAAAATATTTTTAGAAAAATATGTTCCTAAATTTGAGTGCAGATATGAGAACTTTTATAGATGACACAAATACATTATTTTCAGCAAAAGAGAAAGGAGAGAAGTTCCAGGAGTAGACAGAGTGGTCAGCAGTGTCAGATGTTGCAGAGAGGTCAAGAAGGATGAGGATTGAAAAAAGGCCAATGCATGTTAAGAGTTCCAGAAAAGTACAAAAGCAGTGTCACTGGTGGGAAATGGGAACAAGACTGCTGAGTCCTCTCTTTCAATAGAGGACCTGGTGCCCAAGACCCTGCCCTCCAGGCATAGGGTCCAATCAGAGGGCAGAGAGTGCTGATGGGATGTGAGCATCAGGCAGATTCATGTGTCAGTAGTCAAGCCAGTATCTGGCCCACGAGCCCTGTATTGCTGGGGCTGCCAGTGCCATAACCTTCTTGAGGACTCTTGTTTGCTTAAATAGTGCTCTGCACCAAATCAACCCACCATCTTAGCCAACCCACTTATCCACTGACTGAGACAGTAGAAAACATGAAGTTGAAATTCCCTTCCCTCTCATAGTGCAAAGAAGACACTGGATTGGACCCATCCCATGAAATGAGATGCTGGGGATCTTACCTGGATTATTTTTGAGCCCATATTCTTTTGCCCTGAAAAGCAACCTACTTGTACTACAGAAATGTGAAATAATGTAATATGCATAAGACAAAATAATGAAACAAGTTTTGTTAAACCAAACATAACAAGTTTTTATGTGTTTGATATTAACTGTTGCAGATAATCTAGTTGGAAATGTTTTTTCCCTGTAGCTAAAGAATTTGACAGAAGTTTACAAATAGAAAGTGAAAAGTTTTTTTTTTAATGGAAATGCAGCAATTTCCATTCTGCCTTAGTTATTGTGTATATTATGGAAACATTTGAAAAGTAAAGGCAGACATTTGTCCAAGGCACATGTTTAAGAAATAAGGTTCTCTATTAATCTTATAGTTGGATTTGACCATCATCTTCATGAATATAAAGACTTTTAGCCAGAGAAATTAACAAACAGATGATGTCACTACTGCAATTGGAAAGATCATTATTTGATCAGATTGATAGCGCCTGCAGCTTGAAACAAACAAATGAAGAGGAAGAAGAATTTGGAAGTGTGCAAGTGACAGTTTTATAGAGTGGATGATGGTACCTTAAACTAACATTAGACTTTGAATTACTGTATGTGATAGGGAAAATATATTAATAATGCAAAATCGTAAAAACAAACAAGTAGTTTCTTTTTAATTACAGCTTGCTGGGCAACATTTTAAAATGATGATGGACTTCTTAAATACATAGCACTGATTGTTTTATTTTTTAACATTTTATAAAAAGTCTTATTATAAACCAAAACTTTTGAACTTTCAAAGAAAAACTATTGTAATGTTCTTTTATTTTCGAAATTGGTTGCCATGACCCTCTTCTCTCCTCTGATATTGCTAACCCCCTGGTGCAGGCTCTTGTCTCCTCACACCCAAACTATTGCAGCAGCCTACTGGTAGGTCTACCTGCACAACTCCCTTCTCACTCCATTACATCCTCATTCAGTTGCTTAAGTGATTTTTACCAAAGTACAGGTCTGACCATGTAAACTCCCCTGTCACTTTCATTATCAAATATAAAATCCTCTGGCATTCAAAGCCTTGAGCAAACCCCCTTTTTCCCAGTCTTCCAGTACTCTCCTCTTCCCCCCCACCATGTACCCTTCAATCCAGTAATACTGACATCTTGCTGTTCCATGAAGAAGACACTCCATCTCTAGGCTCTGGACATTTTCATTGGCCTGGAATGCCTTTCCTTCTTATTTCTGTCTCCTGGCTTTTTTCAAGTCTATGTTGAAGTCCCATCTTTTTTTGAAAAATCTTTCGCAATCTTTGGAATTCTAGGGCCTTCCCTCTCTTGATTATTTACAATTCTTATATATAGCTTGTACACAGTCATTTATGTGTTGTTCCTCCCTCCCCCATTAGATTGGACACAAAGATTGTTTGAAAATAAATATAGGTGGTCAGAAGTTCACAATTGGACAGTTTATCATTTAAAAGCGTGCAAGCATGCAGCTTCCTTGTCCTATAGTTTATGGGAGCATGACAGTGTTTTAACTGAACAGATCATTATGTACCTAGATCTACTGCCCAGTTCTGTGGGTTTCTACCCCCGTATCTAATTGATGTTGTTGGGCAAATTCCCAGGGACTGAATGGGAGGGAGACCTCAGGGACAGTAAATTGGTGGGTGGTCTGGATTGTGGACCTTCCCTTATGGACCATAAGGGCATTGTGATTAAGGAAGTTTTAACCTTGCATACTTGGATTAGATGAAGTTTGCTAAACTGATAGCTTTGTATTCCTAGGCTAAATTGAGTTGACTAAATCCATATTGGGTGCATATGAATTCCCTGGTTTACTGGTCAAACATGAAGTTACTTCTGTCAGCTAGGGCATAGCAATAGGCCAGTTCTTATATTACTAAATGAAGAAAAAGAAAAAATGTGTTAAAAATTTTTTTTAAAGAAAAAAGGCCATGAGATTTGGCAATTAAGGTGTCATTGTTACCTTTCGAGAGACTAATTTCAGTTGATCAAGCAGTCAAGAATAATGAAGAACTTGAAAACCTTAGAGAATTGAAAGATGGTAATATCCATGACAAAAATTAGAAAGTTAATAATAAAGGGTCAGTTTGAGGGAAACATAATGTAATGAGATTTGTGATTCAGATTTCTACTTGCCCATACCTGCTTCACCCTGTGCTACTCATTTTTTTTCCACTGGAAAACAAAAAGGTTGGGTGGGACTTATATTCAGGGGCATACTGGGTGCATAGAGCTGGTCTTCTGAGGGGCTCCAACTGCATGAGTTGTTTTTTTTGTTTGTTTGTTTGTTTTTTGTTTTTTGATGGAGGAGGAGTGGGTTGCAATGTGGAATTCCATCGTTTGTGGAATTTAGCCTCTGCAGGTGCTATGGGTGCAGTTAGGGAGTAGTTAGGTTATTACTAGGGCCAGTGCCAAGCTGAGAAGGGGAAAGTTTAAAAGCTCCTACAGCAGGGAGAGAAAGGGGAATTTGGAATGGAGGAATGTCAAGTGACAATGGGTAAAAGGGATGTTGTTAGCTGTTTGTCACACTGTTGAGTGTTGCTTTGGAATGTACAATTAGTTGGCAAATATGTGATCTTGCTAGATAGGGCAGAGTTGAATCCTTCCTAGTCCATTGCTGTCCTCTCCCAGGGGAGTGGTTTGGGAAAGTGGTTCTCAAACTTTTTCGTCTCAGGATATCTTTACACTCTTAAAAATAATTTTAAGACCCTGCCCCCTAGTTGCTTTTCTTATTTAAGTTATATTATAGCCATCAATATTTATATTATTAGAAATGAAAACACTTTGGTATTATTATTATTAAACTAGTTTTGACCTCATGAATCCTCTGAGTCTCAAGGACCTCTGTGGGTCCCAAGATCACACTTTGAGAACCACAGGTTTAGGTTATGATCTTTTTTTAAACACTGTCTTCTCCTCCCTACCTTTCCTCTTTTTGTACATTTAATTAGCCAAACTGGTATAAAACTTAGTTCAGATTTTAGCCTGTGGGCAATGTGACGGCTCCTAAGTCTTTGTGATCTTCTTTGCGTATATCAAATGGAAAATTAATAGTGCAGCCACAGCAGCTCAGTACCCCTGGACAGGAAAAGCTATGCTATTGAGGCTCTTCTTCCTAATTTAAGTTTTATATTTATTTGCAGCTGACTCCTAGTCTCTTTACACGTGTGGAAACAATGAGATTATGGGAAATGTTTAGATGAAAGAAGCATGCAGAATACATCATAGGAGAGGGTCTAGAGAGGAAGGGAAAAGCAGGCCACTTTTTAGTGCTTGCTTTAGTCCTTGAATATTTGGGTAGCTTCTGCTAAGAGATTAGTCAGTCTTCTGCTCTGAAATGCCTGCAAATGCTTGATGGTCCTCTGTGAGCTATGCTTTCTTTGTTGCAACCCAGCCCTCCTTTCATTTTTTTTTCCTTTCAGCCCCACCTTCAGTTGCTCTTTCATATGTTGCCCCTGTGCTGCCAAGCCTGGTTTACTACTGGGAGGATGGTGATGTTCTCAACAGAAATAGAAAAATTTAGAGAAGAAGCAGGCCTAGGGGGGGAGAAAGTCATGATCATAATTAACATTGATAATAGTGTTTTATTTTTAGTGGTAGTACTTTATGTAGTGCATTGTATTGGCCTGATTAAAGTCAATTATAGGAACCAGAAGAGTTTGGAGTTCAGGGCTTCAGTTAAGGAAAGAGATTGATCTATGTAGATGAGGTAGTAATGAAGGGTGAGGGACCTGCTTCAATTAGTATTACTCAAAGAGATGAATTTCACTCTGCAGAAATTACATATTTCTCTTCTTGTTGCTCCTTATCCTAATTTTTTTAAACAGTTACCAAAGTTTTCTGGAAGGAATTTAATGTCACCCATCCACATCAAAATTCACTTAAGTTCAGTAAACCTTTATTAGTAGTCTACTGTGTATCCTCTGCACATAGCACCGTGTCTTGAATGAAAAGAAAAGTTAATTCTTAGAAAGAATTTAAATTCTGCCAGAGATAGTATAATAACAGCAATTTCATCTCCTGTTTTATTTGGAAAAGTTAATTAGGAATATTTAAATAGAGGTTCACTTTGCATTGTGTCATACATGTGTTCCCACAGAATTTTAAGTAAATTAGATTTTGAGAAATTGAATTATTTCATCCTCAGTTTACATTTCAGAGATTATAGGATCATAGATTTATAGATGAGGAAACTAGGGCTCAGAGAGCTCTTATTCAAGAGCATGGTTTGCACCAAGGACCTCTGAATTCAGAATCAAAATTCTTTTCATTGTACCATTCTACCTCCTGCACATGTATTTTTTTTAAATTAACTACACAAATGGAGGATGGGGAAGGAATGATTATATAATACTTGAAGTGAAAAAGATGTGAAAATTTAAAGAAACTGTAAGCTCATTGTGAATCACTGGTGTAACATGTCAGTTAAGCATTAATGCAATCTGTTTTGGATATGTTGTGTTTGAGATGTCTACAGTACATCCAGTTATGAATGTCCAGTAGGCAATTGGTGATTTGAGACTGGAGTTCAAGATTGAGACTAGGGCTGGATAAATAGATGTGGAATTTTTTTTTTTTTGTATAGACATAATTGAACCCATAGGAGCTGAGGTCATCAAAGGAGAGAGAGAAGAGAAGATGACAGAGCCTTGGGATATAGCCACAGTCATTTGGTGACACATGGATAAAGATCTAGCAAATGAGACTGAGAAGGAGCAGTTAGGTTGGAGGAAAACCAAAAGGAGCATGAGTAGCAAATCTGGGGAGGAGAGAATATCCAAGAAGGGAAAGAGGTCAACTAGATCAAATGCTGAAGAGAGAGGTCAAGAAAAGGATGAGGATTGAGAAAAAACCATTAGATCTGGCAATTAAAAGATCCCTGGTATTTTAGAATGAACAGCTCCAGTTTTTAAAGTGTTCTTCCAAATGTGCATGTCTGAGTATTAACCTATTCAGTAAACTCTAGTAGCTTCCCTTTCCCTCCCAGATACAATATAAAATCCTCTGTTTGACTTCATAACCCTTTTTAAGTTCTTCATAACCAGATCATTTCCTCTCTTTCCAGTCTTCTTATACATTAATCCTCTACATATACTCTATGATCTAGTAACCCTGGCTCTTCCTTGAATGAGACAGTCTATCTCTTGACCCATTTTCACCGTTCCTGGAATGCTTTCCTTCCTTCTCCCCACCTCCAAAGTCTCAGTTAAAATACATCCTCTGCAAGTTCCTGATTCTCTTTGATGTTATTGCCTCCCCTCCTCTTTATACTTTTTATTTCTTGTATGTAATGGCTGTATACTGGCTCCCCCATTAAATTGTGACCTTTTTGAAGGAACTGGGGTGCAGGAGAGGTATGTAGATTTGGTAAATATCAGTGTAGAGGACTTCTTGGACCTGATGAGATCGGCAAGAGAGGTTTTAAAGAATGCAGTGAGCTTAGGAGTTAAAACTGCCACCCACACTTAGGAAGCAGGAGATAGATGATGATCCAGTAAAGGATGTTGAGAAGAAAGAATGGTCAGGGCAGGAGAACTGGGAGAGAGCATTGTGAGGAATCCTAAAGCAAGAGGAAATATTCAGGAGGAGACAGTTGTCTGCCTTGTTAAAAGCAGAAGAAGAATCAAAAATGATGAGGACTGAGAAAAAGCCATTGAAATTTGTAATGAACAAATTTTTGGTTGGGTTGGAAAGCTAGACTGTAAGATGAGGCTGAATGGGAGGTAAAGAAGTAGAGGCAGGGGAAGCTAGGTGGAACAGTGGATAGAGCACCACCCCTGGAGTCTGAGTTCAAATCCCGCCTCAGACACATAACAGTCACTAGCTATATGACTCCGGACAAGTCACTTAACCCTGATTGCCTCACCAAAGGAAAAAAAAAAGTAGAGGCAGTCTAAGTGCAGGAGTCAATAGTTAGTGAGAGATTGAAGATGGGAAGAATGCTATGATGGAGAGGGACAATTTCTCAGAGAAAATTTCCTTCTTCTGACTCAGCATTTTTCACTGGCTTTCCCCCATAGCTGGAACTCTCTTCACATCTCAACCTCCTAGCTTCCCTGGTTTCCTTCAAGTTTCACCTTAAGTCTCACTGTCTATAAGAAGACCTTTCTCAGTCCTTCTTAATCTTAGTGTCTTCTCTCAAAGATTATCTCCAGTTTTCCCTGTATATATACTGTTTGTATGTACCCCTTCCCAATCCCCCTCAACACACTTCACATCCAATTCCTTGACTAGACTCTCTTTTGCCTTTCTTTTTATCCTCAGCACTTAGCATAGTGTATGGCATATAGCAGGCTCTTATTAAATGCTATTTGATGATCTGGAACTTAGAATGGGGTTGATTTGAGAACTAATCTGATATATTTACTGTAATTTTTCTCAAGTGTTTCTTTTAATTTAAGAGATATTGCCTTTTTGTTGTATAAACCCTTCCATCATTGTATTATTGTATCTGTCTAATTTTTCTACAATTTCTTCCATTTGTTTGATAAAACTGTTCTTTCTTGTAGTTGTCAAAATTATCACTCCTTTTTTTTGTTCCAGGTTTTTTTTGGGGTGGGGTGATTGTAGATACTGTACTTATTTTGTTAATTCATTTGCATGTGGTATGAGATAGGGATTCATATTTAACATTTCCAAAGTAATTAAAATATGACAGCCTAAACATTAAAGTTTTAAAAGATTAAAGTTTTTGTCGATCCAAACATACTTTTGATCTATTTAAATTTAATATTTACCCCTAATTACATATAAAACAATTTTAACATTCATTTTTAAGATTTTTTGAATTCCAAATTCTATCTCTTTCTTCCCTCCCGTCATTGACAAGATGTGCAATTTGATACTTTTAGTGCTTCTAAATCATCGTTATGAACATTGTTATGAACATCCATTCTGTTTACTGTGTCTTGTGTAGCAGTGCTAGTTAAGCATTCTTATTAATACAAGAAGGATATAACAATATACTTACTGTATAATTCACCCCCTTTTGAATATATGGGAAAGAGGAATACAAGTATAAATTGTTCAGGAAGTATTTAATTTCCTAAAGCATGAAACCCATAAGTCTGTAATATTATGATTTAAAGCAGACAGTTTTGAAAAAGAAAAGGACAAAAACAAATTTGTTTTGCAGTCTCCAATATAATTTTACAAATAAAGTTCTTGCTCTTTTCTTCCTCTCCCTTTCCCTTTTAAAAAGTCTTTTCATTGTGTTCGATGATACTCTCATTTTCTTCTTGGTCTTTTAAAAATAGGTTTTTAAAATGTTTATAGGGAATATAATAGGTAGTTTATGAGTTATAGGTAAATAGTAATTTAAAAATAGAACTCAGACTTAATTTTTTTTAAACATCCGTTTACTTTTTTTTTTTCTTTTGGGCTAGGCAGTGGGGTTAAGTGACTTGACCAGGGTCACACAGTAAGTGTCAAGTGTCTGAGGCTGGATTTGAACTCAGGTGCTTCCGCTTCCAGGGCCGGTGCTCTATCCACTGCATCACCCAGCTGCCCCAACTTAATATTTTTCGGTTGTAACATTTACCCCTTCCTTAAAGTAGCTTTCTATAAACATTTAGGAAAAACAAAACAAAACCTTTACCTCTATTGAATTTTTCTTTGCAGATAAATTATGCTGTGAAATTCTTACTTTGCTTCATTGGTTACATCCTGATGAAGATCTCAAACTGGTACCTTGTGTGACATGAAAATGTGGTCTTTTGCGTGTAGTCTGCTTATTGAATTGTTTGTGTGATAAAAATTTTGAAAAAAATTGACCATCCTGAATTAAAATTTTGGGACAGATATTAGAAGGTGAACTAATTTGATTAGATATGCAGAACTTTGATAAGCAACTCTTGATTATCTTTTCTAATGGTGAGGAGTATTGGGTTAGATTATGAATACTCAATTATTTGTATTTGACTTCTGAATGTGTATTATGTTCTTTAGTACCCATCCAGCAGCAGGTATTTACTAAGCACCTTTTATTACCAGTTACTGTGCTAGGTGCTAGTACAGACATATTTTAATTATGAATATGTCTAGCTGGACCTTAATGGGACAAATCCATATTGTGAAGTCCTGACTCTGGAGCATCTGAAAATTAGTTCAGCACCTTCATTTTATCCACTTGCTCTTTATTCCTGGAGTTAGTGTCACCTTACATAAATATAAAGTATCCTGTTTGGGTTTCAAAATGTACTTCATGGGAAGTGCTCTGATTTAGAAGAGGTAAATTAAATGAGAGAGTTTAAAGAAAAGACTTTATACCTTGCTTAATTGTATCAATAAGAACTTTAAAAACAAGTTTCATAATGGGATAATCAAGATTTGATTTGATAATTAGGCTAACTTTACTAACTATTCTAGATGGATTTATGTTCTCTTTGGCATGAATGTACCCTCTGAAAGTTTATACCGTAACCCTTCCGTGGTTTTTTTGTTGTTGTTGTTGTTGTTCTTGTCTGCCTTTCCACAAATTTTCAACAAAGACATTGGAAGCCTGCCTCTCATTCTTTTAATGTGTTGAGTGTTTCGGCATTCACTATTCACATCTCATTTCTTATTCTCAGTTCTTGCTTTGGCTTATTTCCTTTTCAGTTAGGTTATTTCCTTTTCTTTTACACAATTCTGAGCATGAGTCACTTTTGGTAATGATGTTATATTTGATGAATGCTTATGATTTTCTTTCAAGTGCCTCTTGAGTTGCTTGTAATTTTGGTTATAATCATCAATAGCAGAGACATAAGGTATTTATTTTAGGTTATATATTTACATACTTATAACTTTTGTGCAGAAATAGGGCAACTATGTAATCTCCTTGGCAACACTTTATCTGATACTATTGATACGACAACTGTAAAGTGGAGCAAATCTTGAACATGTTAAAATCAATAGCTGTGTTTTACTGTTACATTTAGTACTTTAGTATATGATTCCCCCTCCCCCCCAAAAAAACCCTGGAAACTTTTCATATCTTCCTTTCTTTTACACTCAGTTATAAAGTAGACTTTTTCTATCCTAACAATCCTCACAGGAAAAACCAAGTGGATGAAGAATGCCTGTTATCCACACTAACGTGCAGTTAGATGGACACCCTATAGAGTTTGACTATCATTATAAGTTTCTTGAACAGACACTGCCAATGCACAGTGAGGTGGGCCAAGAATTGAACAGGAGGAAATGGCCTAGATTCCTTGGGAAATTACCTAATTCTTTTAATGATTCCAAGCTCGTCCTAGAAACAAAACACATTTTTTAATGCCAGCCGTCTTCTGGTTATGGTTTATGGCTGAGAGTCATGAGATACTACAGTCCCTGGTTAACTAAGGTCGAGTATCACCAAAGGGAAGAGGAGAGGGTCATGGAGAACCCAGATAGGCTATAACACATTATGATGTGGATAAGTTCACTTACCTTGGTAGTGTACTTTCCAGGGATGTACACATTGATAATGAGGTTGACACATACATTGCTAGATCTAGCTCAGTGTTTGGGAGGCTCTGAAGGAAAGTGTGGGAGAGAAGAGGTATTAGACTGACTACCAAACTGACCTCATTGTTGTGTGCCTGTGAAAACTGGACAGTACCCCAGTGCCATGTCAGAAAACTGAATTGCTTCCATTTGAATTGTCTTAGGAAGATTCTGAAGATCACCTGGCAGGATAAGATACCAGACACTGAGGTCCTTTCTCAAACTAAACTGCCAAGCATTCAGACTCTGCTTCAGAGAGTGTAGCTCTGATGGGCTGGCCATATTGTTCAAATGTAAAATGTAAGCTTGCCAAAAAGACTATTTTATGGAGAACTCACAAAGGGCAAGCATTCACACAGTAGTCAGAAGAAGCAATACAAGGACGTTCTCAAGGTCTCTCTTGAGAACTTTGGAATTGATTGTGTGACATGGGAGACACTGACAGAGACCACTCAGTGTGGCATGACCACATCAGAAAAGGTGCTGTGCTCTATGAGCAAAGCAGAATTGAAATAGCTCAAGAGAAACACAAGATGTGCAATCTTAAGAAAATCCACCCCAAAGGTTCACAGGGACTATTTGTGCCCGACCTGTGGTAGAACATTCCGAGCTCATATTGGTCTGATCAGCCACGGTCAGACACACTAAAACTTGACTCTAGCATAGTAATGTAATTTTGATCCTCTTTGAAAATGAAAGACGACAACAACATATATACCCACTTCTCTCCCCTGACATTGCCACAAGCTTTGTGCAGGCCTTTATAACCTGTTGCTTGGACTATTGCAATAGCTTTTTGGTTGATTTGCCTTCCTCAAATCTCTCCCCACTCAAATTTGTCCTTCACTTAGCTATCAGAATTTTCTTTCTAAAACAGATTTGACCACCTCATCTTCTTTTTTTTTAATCTCTAAATTCTCTTCTATTTTTTTTTATTTTTAGTTTTCAACATTTACTTCCACAAGATTTTGAGTTCGAAATTTTCACCCTATCTTGCCCCTCCCCCTACCCCAAGATGGCATGCATTCTGAATACCCCTTCCCCTAGTCTGCTTTCCCTGCTATCTCTCCCCCCCTTCCCCTTCTATTTTCCTGTAGGGCAGGATAGATTTCTGTACCCCATTTCCTGTATTTCTTATTTCCCAGTTGCATGTGAAAACATTTTTTTAAAACGTGTTTTTAAAACTTTGGGTTCCAAATTTTCTCCCTTCCTCCCTCCCCACCACCCTCACTGATAAGGCAAGCAACTAAATATAGGTTATATATATGCAGTTATGCAAAACACTTCCATAGTACACATGCTGTGAAAAACTAACTCTGTTTCCCTTAATCCTATCCTGCCCACTCATTTATTCTATTCTTTCTTTTGACCCTGTCTCTCCTCAGAAGTATTTGCTTCTGATTACTCCCTTTCCCAATCTGCCCTCCTCTCTATCATTCCCCTACTCTCTTGTCCCCTTCCCACCCTGTTTTCCTATAGGGTAAGACAGATTTCCACACCCAATTGAGTATGTATGTTATTCCCTACTTAAGTCAAATCCTATGAGAATAAGATTCACTTATTCCCTCTCACCTTCCCCCTTTTCCCCTCCACTGTAAGAGCCTTTTCTTTTCTTTTTTTTTTTTTGTGGGATAATTTACCCCATTCTACCTCTCCATTTCTCCTTCTCCTAGTATATTCCTTTCTCACCCCTTAGTTTTATTCTCCAGATATGACCCCTTCGTTTTCAACTCACCCTGTTCCCTCTATCTATCTATCTATATCTATATATACGTACATATAGTTTTTTCCCCTCCAACTACCCTAATACTGACAAAGGTCTCATGAGTTACAAATATCATCTTTCCATGCAAGAATGTAAACAGTTCAACCTTAATAAGTCTCTTATGATTTTCTCTTTCCTGTTTACCTCTTCATGTTCCACTCGAGTCTTGTACTTGAAAATCAAATTTTCTATTCAACTCTGGTCTTTTCATCAAGAATGCTTGAAAGTCCTCTATTTCACTGAATGACCATTTTTTCACCTGCAGGATTATACTCAGTTTTGCTGGGTAGGTGATTCTTGGTTGTAATCCTATCTCCTTTGCTCTCCAGAATATTATATTCCATGCCCTGCGGTCCCTTAATGTAGAAGCAACTAAATCTCGTGTTATCCTGATTGTGTTTCCACAATACTTGAATTGTTTCTTTCTGGCTGCTTGTAATATTTTCTCCTTGACCTGGGAACTCTGGAATTTGGCTACAATATTCCTAGGAGTTTTCCTTTGGGGATGTCTTTCAAGAGGAAATCGGTAGATTCTTTCAATTTCTATTTTGCCCTCTGGTTCTAAGATATCAGGACAGTTTTCCTGGATAATTTCTTGAAATATGATGTCTAGGCTCTTTTTTTGATCATGGCTTTCAATAGTCCAATAATTTTTAAATTCTCTCTCCTGGATCTATTTTCCATTGTTTTTCCAATGAGATATTTCACATTGTTTTCTAATTTTTCATTCTTTTGGATTTGTTTTATGGTGTCTTCATTTCTCATAAAGTCACTATCTTCCAATTACTCTATTCTAATTTTTAAGGAAGTAGTTTCTTCAGTAAGCTTTTGGACTTCCTTTTCCATTTGGCCAATTTTGCTTTTTAGGGTGTTCTTCTCCTCATTGGCTTTTTGGACCTCTTTTGCCCTTTGGGTTAGGCTATTTTTTAAGGTGTTATTTTCTTCAGTATTGTTTTGGGTCTCCTTTACCAAGCTGTTGACTTGTTTTTCATGATTTTCTTGCATCACTCTCAGTTTTTTCTCTGCTTCTCTTACTTGCTTCTCAAAATCCATTTTGAGCTCTTCCAAGGCCTGGGACTGATTTATATTTTTCTTGGAGGCTTTGGATGTAGGAGCTTTGGCTTTCTTGTCTTCTTTTGGTTGTATGTTTTGATCTTCTTTGTCACCAAGTAAGATAATACAGTCTGACTCTTTTTGCACTGCTTACTCGTGATCCTGGCCAATTACTTGAGTCTTAAACTCTTTGTTAAGGTAAGTCTGCTTCCAATGTGAAGAGTGTACTGACCCAAGCTTCTGGGGTTTGTACATCTGTTTTCAGAGGTACTTCTAGGGACCTGTAAATTTTCAGTTCTTCCAAGGTGGTATGATAGGGGGTGAGGTGTTTCCTCTCCACCGCCATAACAAGCTCCACCACGCCAGCACTCCTCCTCACCCCAGGACCACCCCTCAGAACTGTGACCCAGATGCAAGCACTGGTAAAGCAAGAGATTCCTGCCTCAGCCCTGGCAAAGAGATCCTTGCAATCCACCTCTGATCAGCCACTTGATTCTCCCTCAGTCTGTGGGCCAGAAGCTCAGAAGGCAGCCACTTTCCTCAGGGCAGCTGAGACCTAGCTTCTTCTCTCACTGCAGACATAAGACTTTTCCCACTGACCTTCTAAGTTGTCTTTGGCGTTTGTGGGTTGAGAAGTCTGTAAACCACCACAGCTGCCCATGATTCAGTCCTCTGGGGCCTGCTCCAGGGTCCCTGTGGCCTGCGCGCCCATGCCGAACTGCGGTCCTCTCCCAGCCTGGCGCGATATACCTTTCTGATCAGCCATACAGGCTGTGTTGGGCTGGAAATTTGTTTCATTCTGTCTTTTTGTGGGTTTTGCTGCTTTAGAATTTGTTTAGAGCCATTTTTTATGGGTATTTGGAGGGGTTTGGGGGAGAGCTCTAGCAAGTCACTGCTTTCCCTCCACCATCTTGGCTCCGCCTCCCACCTCATCCTCTTGATGATTAAACTTTAATGGTTCCCTGTTACCTGCACAATCAAATATAAAATCCAGTTGGGCTCTTAGGACCTTTTATAACTTGACCTACCACCTACCCTTTTTATACAATTGCTTCCATGTACTCTACTTTCTAATGACACTTACTTGCTGTTGCTTCATAAGACACTTTGTTTCCTGACTCCATGTATTTTCATTGGCTACCCTGAATACTTGGAATTCTCTCCTTCCCCACCTCTCCCTCCCACTTTTTCTGGCTTTCTTCCCTTCAAGTTCCAGCTAACATTTTACCTTCTACAAGGAGTCTTAAGGATTTCTTAATACTAGTGCCTTTCTATCTCAGATTGTTTCCAGTTTATCTTATATATAGCTTGTTTGTATATAGTTGTTAGCATGTGGTCTCCTCCACTGGACTGTGAACTTCTTTCAAACAGAGATTGTCTTTTTTTCCCTTTTATTTTTTTTTTGGGGGGGGGGCTATCTTTGTATTCCTGGCACTTACCACCTCCTTTAGCTAGCACATAGTTGGCAGTTACTAAATGCTTTTTCTTGATTGCAGGATTGGTTCAATATAAAGAAGACACAATCTCTCTCTCTCTCTCTCTCTCT
>NW_020954590.1:7444327-7498216 GCF_900497805.2 Vombatus ursinus | reverse complement strand
ATATATATATATATAAAACAAGATAAATCATTAAAATCACATACTGAAAAGACTTTTGACAAAATCCAACATCTATTTTTGTTAACACTAGAAAGCATAGAAATACCTTTTCTTAATATAGTAACTAATAATACGGTTGCAGTAGTGGTATTTATATATTGTTTTCAAGTACAGTAGGCACTATTATGCACATTTTACAGAACACTTAAGTGACTTGATCATGGTTACACAGCTAGTGTCATAAACAGGATTCAAACTCAGAATTTCCTAACTCCAAGTCTTACTATTTATTATACCATGTAGCTGTTTAAAACTTACCTGTCTAAAACCAAGAGCCAAACATAGGTTATGAAGAAAAGTTAGAGGCATTTCCAGTAGGATCAGGGGTAAAACAAGGATGCTTATTATTACCATTACTATTTACTGTAGTCATAGAAATCCTAGCTATGATAGTAATAAGAAAGAAAAAAAATTAGGTAATAAACATAGTCAAGGAGTAAACAAAGGATATTATAGAGATGGTATGATGATTCATTTAGAAAATCCCCAGAGTCAACCAAATATTAATTGAAGTAATTACATAGTAGAAAAAAAAAGACACACAAATGATATAGTCATCATAAAACAAGTAAGACAGGAGCTAGGTACAGATGTGAGAACTGACACCAAAGAGAAGGCAGAGTTGATGAACTTATTTCCTTTCTGTTTCCCTCTGCTAATGATTGCTAGATTGGAAAGGAAAGACCCAATAAGGCTAATGTTAATAAGGCTAGATCTTGATAATTGATAATGTAAATAAAATGTCCATTTTCTTTTCTGTGATCTTAGTCATGTACTCTTTCCTCAGATCTGAAAGGTAATTTCTTCCTCATTCCTCTAATCTACCTATATCACCTATATAAGTTACATATCCATCTGGTGTTTATCTCAGTATACAGTGTGAAATGCGGTTCTATATTCAATTTTTACCTGCTTAACAATTTTCCCAGCACTTTATGTCAGTGAATACTTACCACAGAAGCTGGGGTTTTTCATTTTATCATTTTCCATGATCATGGAAAATTGATAATTGCACAAACAAGTTCAATGATGTTAAAATTAGGAGGGAAATAGGTAGCCAAGAAAAAAATCTTCTCAGTAAATTTCCCTGATAAAGGTCTTTTGTCTCAAGGTATATGAGGAATTTATTCAGATTTATAAGACTAAGATCCATTCCCTAAATGGTCAAAGCATATGACAGGTACTTTTCAAAGGAAGAAATCCAGTTTATGAAAAGAAATTTAACCATATTAAAAAAATATGCTGAATGACTTAATAGAGCAATGCAAATAGAAACAATTCAAGTTCCATTTCACACCCATCAGGTTGGAAGAGATGACAAAAAAAGATAATGGCAAGTGTTGGAGGGTCTTTGGGAAAACAACCACACAAAGGCATTGTTGGTGGAACTGTGAATTGGTCTGGCCGTTCTGAAAGACAATTTGGAATATGCCCCTAAAATTACTAAAGTGCACTTACCTTTTAACCCAACTGTACTAGTATTTGGTTCTTCCTCGAAAGAGATAAAAAGAAAGAGGAAAAGAACCCTTAAGTACAAAAATATTTGTAGCCCTTCTTTTCATAATATTATCAAACTGGAAGCTGAGAGGGTGCTTACTTTTTGGGGAATAGCTGAACACATTGAGGTATATGCATGTGTTGGAATATTATTGTTCCATAAGAAATAACATAATGCATAATTTAGAGGAACTGAAGACCTCTATATTATAATGTGGAGTGAAGAGAGTAGAATTAGGAGAACAATTTGTACAATACTAACTACGTCGTAGAGAAAAGCAGCTTTGAGATTTTTGAGTGATGATTAGTGTAACTATATAAAACTTGAGTACAGAAGACTAATGATAAATGATACCACCCTCTTCCTGTCAGAGAGGTGATGGCCTTCAAATCCAGAATGAGACATGCATTTTTCAACATGGCCAGTGTGGGAGTTATTTTGGGTGGACTGTTTTCTGTTGTTAGGGTTTTTGTATGTTATTGTTTTGTTTTTATATTCCACTGGGGGATTGAGACAGTGGGAGAAAGTGATAATAAAATGTTTGTGAAAGTAAATGAATAAACATTTAAAAATGAAATAAGGTTAGTCTGGCATGACCTGTCCTTCATGTCCTGCTTGATGATGATAGGTCAGCCATGCTAACTTTATATTCACAGTTTTCTTTTATGGATGTTCATTAAGTATCCATTTAGTATATTACAAAATATTGCCCTGTAGGGGCAGCTAGGTGGAGCAGTGGATAGAGCTCTGGCCTTGGAGTCAGGAGGACCTGAGTTCAAATCCAACCCAGACACTTAAGTAGCTGTGTGACATTGGGCAAGTCACTTAACCCTGATCCAAAACATTCACACACACACACAAATATATATACATATATACATATATATATATACATATACATATATATATACATACACACACACACACACACACACACACACACACACACATATATACATATATATATATATGTGTGTGTATATATTGCCAGAGTTCAGTCGGAGTCACTGGCCTATAATTTTGTAAACTCTATTTTCTTGTTTTTGAAAGTTGGGACAATATTTTTCTTTCTCCAGTCCAGTATCTCTTCCATCCCTTATGTGTTTTCAGAGATAAAATAGATCAATCACTCCTGCCAGTTATTCCAAATATGCTAAGATATAGTTCATTTTGAGTAGGGAGCTTGAACTCTTCAAGAGTAAGTTACTATGTAACTCCTTATTTTGACTATCAAGATCTAGCCTTATTAATATTAGCCATATTGAGTCTTTCCTTTCCAATCTAGCAATCATTATCAGAGGGAAACAGAAGAGAAATAAGTTCATCTGCTCTGCCTTCTCTTTGTTGTCAGTTCTCACATCTGTACCTAGCTCCTGTCTTATTTGTTTTATGATGACTATATTGTGTGTGTGTCTTTTTTTCTATTTTTTTTTAAAAGAATGGATTTCTTAGTTTTTCTGGTCAACCTTCCCTCATTGATTTGACATTATTCTCGCAGAACAGTGACAGCCCCGATTATCCAGTTTCTCTTTTATAGAATACTTCATTCTTTTTTTAAATAAAATTTTATTGATAATTTTTTTCTACATCACCAGAATTTCTCCCAGTATTCCTCCCACTCTGCCTCCTAGAGAGCCATTCTATATAAGTAATATTTTTTTTAAGAAAAAAGAGGAAGATTTTAAACATTAACAAAACCTAATCAGTATATTAAAAAAAAAATCTGAAAACATGCAGTGCTTCCACTAATTGTACTTCCCACCTCTGTAAAATGTGTCTTTTCTCCGCCTTTTAGCAATCAAGCCAGTTTGCTTCTTTACCCCTCCCTCCCCTCCAGGGACTATTAGAGTAGGACTCACCATGATATCCCTGTTTTTACTTTTGTAAGAACTCTGTCATAACCTAGACTTTGCAGCTCCTCCTATTTGTTTAACTTATATTTCTGTATTTTGACACTGCCCAACTGTTTTTCTTTAAAATGGTTGTAAGTGAAAATTTTTTGTTAAAAATCCATTTCTTCCCTCACAGTGTTAGACTCAAATTTGCAAGATAAATTATTCTTCATTATAAGCCATTTACCTTAGTGTTTCATTCTGTTGTATTTCACTTTTTCCTTTATTTGCCCTTATTGATGATACAGTTCTCTTTTGTAATTCTGACTAGAGTTTCTTGGTGCACCATCTTTCTCTCCTGCCTGCTTGTCTCTTGCTGACTGCTTGTCTTTTTCATTTTTGAGCTTGGCAAAAACAATTTTAGATGTAGTAATAATCCTTTATGTTTTCTCTGGTGACTTCCTGTAGATTATGTTAAACTGTGCATTATGCATTGCTTCCAGTATTTCCCAGCAAATCTCTTTTATGATTTTCCAAAATATGATGTCTAAGATTTTTTGCTTCATTCTGTTATTCTAAGAAGCACAAGATCCCTAGATTTTCACTCTTAGCCCTCCTTCTGGTTAATTATTTTTATAGAGATTTGTCTTCCAATTTATGTGTTCTTTGACTTTGCTCTTTTTGTATTACTGAGTTTTTGAGCTATTTCCATTCTGTTTTTGAGGGTTTCTAGTACTTTGCTAAATTTTTCCAGCTTTATTCTAAACTCTGTTCTCCTTTCAGATTTTTCATTGCTTTCTAATTTCATTCTTGATCTTTTCTTTTAATTATTTTATTAGTCCTTCCATCCCCTTTCAGGCTTCTTTTGATGATTCAGTTCTCTTAGAGGGTGTTATACAAGGTGTCCTAAAATCTTTAGTGTGCAGTTTTAAGCTTTGGTAGCCTAACAGTTCACTAAAACTTTTGAAATGCTGCATGCGTGCATGTATGTGTGTGTGTGTGTGTGTGTGTGTGTGTGTGTGTGTTATGTGTGTGTATGTAAAATATGATATTATATTCTCTTACAAATAGGATATATATGTATCTATACACATATCATCACTTTATGTGTATATGTATATGAATGTTTGTTGAATTATTCTCTTGAGACTTCTCCTGACACTCTTTAAATCCATAGTATTTTTTCATGTTAGAAGCTTCTCTTCATTCATTCTCTCAGTCTCTCTGTTTTTTTCTGTAGAGAGTTCCTTGTGATGATTTCTTTATGTTTTTCTTCTTTAATTGTTGTTCTTTTATTTGTAACATTCTTCATCTTTATCTCTGTTCTTATTCTTTACATTTCCTCCTATTTTCCTTTCCTTTTTCTCCTGTACCACTTTCTACATGATGCTTTTCTTTATTTCCCTTCCACTCTCTAGTGTTTTGCCTTCCTAAACAATATTATATTCATTTCTGTAAGCAAATCAAACTCAGCATGCCCACAATTGAACATGTAACTTTCCCCCTAAAATCCAGCTATCTTCCTTATTTCTCTTGAGGAGCCATCATCTTTCCAGTAGCTTTGGGGACCACTCTTTTTGTTATCCTTTACTTCTCACTCTCAGTGTTATAACCATAACATATAAATCATGAAAGATGACATAAATATGGACTATCAGCATAATCATTATTTTATTAACAGTGAGTAAGTACAGCCTAAACACCTTACCTTGAGTCATTAGAGAAGGTAAAACTTTGAAGTTTCATCACAGCCTGACTTAGATACTTGACCATAATTGATATCCTTTTTATTCATAATTTCATTCATGTCTTGTCATCCAGTTTGATTTTTGTTCATACATTCCCAGAATCTTTATCCACATGAAGATTTTTTTAAAGCTATCATGATAGGTGTGTTTAAAAAAAAAAGTTTGAGCCCATAACTATCCATAAAATTGGCCACAACTCTGTGCTGATTAGAACATTTCTTGATAGTGTGCAGTTCAGATTGGAAAAAAAAATTTAAGAGAAATTAACTTTTTAAAAACAAGCAATTAAATAAAAGGATCAGCTGGGTGGCACATTGGATAGTGTACGGGGCTGGGAACCAAAAAAATTTATCTTTATGAATTCAAATCTGGCCTCAGACACTTACTAGCCGAGTGACTTTGGGCAAGTCACTTAATCCTGTTTGCCTCAGTTCTCATCTCTAAAATGAGTTGAAGAAGGAAATGGCAAACCTCTCCAGTTTCTTTGCCAAGAAAACCCCAGATGGGGTCACGGAGAATTAGACACAACTGGAATGACTGAATAACAACAATTAAGAACATGATAATGATGATAATACCCAGCATTTATATAGTACTTTAGGATTTGCAAAGTGCTATACAAATATTATCTCATTTGATCCTTATAGTAATCATAAGGGTAGGTGCCATTTTTATCTTTATTTTACAGATGAGTAAACTAATGTAAACAGGTTAAGTGACTTGCTTAGGGTAACAAAATAAATGTCTGAGGCCAGGTTTGAACTGAAGTCTTTCTGATTCCATGTCCAGTACTCCATCCACTGTGATACTTCTCTATCTATAATAATAATAGAATATGTACTCATTTAGTTTTTAATGTTAATACATATTTCTGAGTTTTATAATTTTAGAGAAAATTAGTTGCCTCCTAAATAGATATAGGGCGTATGTTAAAATTCTTGTCAATGAGTGGACTTTATTGTTAAGAAGGAAGGAATCAGTCAACTTTAAGAACTAGCGTGAAGCACAGTACCAGCATAGCATATAGCATAAAAAACTACATTTTATATCATATTTCAGTTTGTATTCTAGCTCTGCTTGTGTTACCTATATGACCTTGGGCATATTGTTAGTAACTCTGGGTTTCAGATTTTTTTAACCTAAAAAATGTGGGAGTTAGACTAAATTCTCTGACATCCTTCCTGTTCAGAATCTAGTCTTAGTCTGAATTCTAGGTTGGTTTTGGATTCAAAAAAGATCTTATGTCTAGAAAAAGGAACAAGAGTAAAGTTTACCAAAGTGGCTCAAGCCAAAAACTGAAAAAAGGAAGAGAAGTTCTGCTAATCATTCACCAGTTCTAGTGCCAACAAAAAGAAATTTAGTTTAGCAAATATTTGAGTCACATTTAAAAATAAATTTAAAACCACAGTAATCTTGCAAGGTCAGTTAGTTCTAATTTTACTAAATATAAATCCATGTAAAATACATTCGGTCCCTAACTCCCTGGTGTAAGCAGAGAAAGGTCGTTTCTCTGAAGTGACTCTCAGAAACAAAGTAATACATAGTGGTTAGATTTTTAGTCCATAGAAACCTATTCACCATTTCAAGGCAACAGGTTCAATTCTACATTTATTACATGCCTAAGGTATACAGACCACTGGGCTAGATAGGAGGAGAAATTCTTTAAAAAATTTTCAGTATTACAAGATATAGTTAATCCACTAGTGCCTGGCCTTTTAGTGATCATTCTTTTTTAGCTCAGTTAAGATGGTCCTTGTATGTCCATAACACATTATCCATTTTGTATTTGATTCTTTTCTGCTTTGGTAGGACATCCAATTTTTTGTTCCTTTAGCAGAAAATTAGGCCACTATCCTGCCACAGTGAGGCATGGGATAAGTCTAGAATAAAGGACTACCTTTGAGTAATAATGGATTATATGAGAGGAATAAGACTTGGTCCTTACTTTCGTAAGATTTGCGTTCCTGTGAAGTACCTTTCCCAACCACTTGTCTCACATTATAGACTGCCTGTTGGAACATTTTAAATTGGCTATTCTACAGACATCTCAAACTCTCTGTCCCTGTCTCTGAATCTTTCTGTCTCTCTCAGTGTCTGTCTCTCTCTGTATGTCTCTGTTTCTGTCTGTCTTCCTCTCTCTCTCTGTCTCTGTGTTTCTCTCTCTCTCTCTCTCTCTCTCTCTCTCTCTCTCTCTCTCTCCACACACACACATATCTGTCTCTCTCTCTCTCTCTCTTTCTCTCTCTCTCTCTCTCCCTCTCTCCCTCTCCTACTCCTCTACTGGGCCTTCTCATTTCTGTTGTAGGTACCACAGTTCTTTCACAACTTTGGAGTCATCTTCAGCTTTTTACTCTCTTACCTCCCACATATCCAATTAATTGTCAGATCTTTCCTCATTCCCCAACATCTCTTGCCTACTTCTCATGAATTGAACAGCAACCACCTTAATTATTGTTCAGTTGTTTTTTAGTCGTGTCTAGACTGACCTCATTTGGAGTTTTCTTGGCAGAAATACTGGAGTGGTTTTCCATTTCCTCTCCATTTCATTTAACAGATGAGGAAGCTGAGGCAAACAAAGATAAGTGACTTGTCCAGGATCATACAGCCTAGTAGCCTAGAAAGTGTCTGAGGCCAGATTTGAAATCATGAAGAGGAGTCTTCCCAGCAGTCTAAACATTGTGCCGCCAAGGTGCCCCAATTAATTATCTCTTGCCCATATTTTTTCCACTGGCCTCATCTGTAAAAATGACCTGGAGAAGGAAATGGCAAACCACTCCAGTGTCTTTGCCAAGAAAACCCCAAATGGGGTCATGAAGAATTAGACATGACTGAAATGAGTGAACAACACTAACAACAACCTAATTGGTTTCTGATGTAATCCAGGCCTGACAGGCTGATTTGGTACTTCAGGCTGAAGATTGGAACAAAATGACAAAGAACTTTTAATAACCTGTAGCATGGAAAAGCCAGTCAACAAGGCTACAGTGATCCAACGTTAGTTTAGATAGCAGCTGTCTTCCTCATCTCTGATCATCAGGGTATAGTGACTTGCGACTTGTTGGGTTGGTCTTTTTTATGCTCTCAAGTGACTGGAAACCATGTACCATCTGGAACCTTTACCTGGACCAATCGAGTCTCAGAGCCAGCTTTCTTTCCTAAAAGAAAAAAAAATAGACTAGCCTGTGTGGCAAGGACCCTGGTAAATATTCTATCAGTTTCCCTGCTTCAATTCTAAAGGTATTTTCTTAAGTGCAGTTCTGACCCTGCTATCACCTGCTTAGTAAACTCCAGTGGCCCTTTATTGACTCTAGGGTAAATATAAATTTTCTTTGATTTTTAATGTGCTTCTCAACCTTACTTCACCTTGGCCTCACTGTAAGTTTGATGTGTGTATTGTTTGTGTAATTGTTGTGATAGTACAAAGTACATCTTATATCTTTCTTTCTTCTTCTATAATTAACTCAGTGCATTCCGTCGTGTTAACTGAATGAAAAACATTCTCATTTTACTTACTGATGAAATATTAAGCATAACAAATCCATATATGGACCCCGATATGTCTCACTCTGGATTCACTTCAACAAACATTAAGCACTTAGGATATAGAAAGTACTATGCTAGCATTGCAGACATAGGGGCAAATGAGAGAGCTTTTCTGTTAAGGAACATAAATTCTATTAAGGAAAAACAAGATATATTCAGATCAGTATAATGTAGGAATTGGCTGGGGTGGGGAGAGGCAAGACAAAAGCTTCTGGAAATGGTTGAGGGGGAGAGAGTGCCAAAGTATTCGGGGTGTGAAGATTAGGGTCTGGATTCAGGAAAGAGTTAGCAGGAACATAAACTTAGCTTTAATGGAAGATAGAAATTCAAAAATGTAGACAAGAGGGAGTACATTCAGCTATGGAGAATGCATTCATTGAGTCAAAAGACTTTTAGCTTTGGAAGGGACCTCAATAGCCATCTGGTCCAGCCAGTACCTGAAAAGGCATCCCTACTGCTACATACCTTACAAGGGATCACCTGTCCTCTGATTGGAGTCCTCCAATGTAGGTAATCCATTATATTTTGAAGTAATCTGTTTCATTCTTGTACAGTTTCAATTGTAAGTATGATTGATATAGGACAAATTTCCCTCATCAAGCCTAAATTTGCATCTCTTCAACTTCTACCTATTATTCCTTTGGGACCCAATGGTCCAAGTTTGTACTTTCAAGTACTTGAAGACAACCATCATGTTCCCTTTTGCGTTTTTTCTTCTCCTGGCCTAATGTCCTCCGTTTCTTTACGTGATGTTCATGTGTCATAGATTCTGGCCTTTCTCTATGTTTGCTTCCCTCCTCTTCCAGTTTTCCAATGTGCTTCCCGAACTGTAGGACCTAGAATTGGATTCGGTACCCTAACTGTAGCGTGGCAAAGGCAGTAGAGATATTCATCATTATTCCTGGAAGCCACAGTTGTCTTAGTGCAGTCCAAGATCATATCGTCGTCATCATCATCATCATTAGCTGCTTTGTCAGACTATTGAATGATATTGTTCTTGAAGCCCACTAAAATGAAATTCTTTTCCTTTTCTTTAGGTAATTTTTTTCCAGACAAACTGTTCTCTAATCATACTTCCTCCATTCTGTACCTTTAAAGTTTTTTTTTTAACTCAAGTGTAATTCTTTATATTTAAGCTCCATTGAATTTCATCAAATGTTTGAGGCTGTTAAAAAATTTTTTGGGTCCATTAGGCATTTTAGTTGTTCATACCAACTTTGTGTGATATGTAAACTTGGTGAGTATATTGTATTTGCATTTATGTAGGTCAGTAATTAAAAGGATAAATAGCAAAGGGTCAAATGCAGATTCTTTTTTTTTTTTTTTTGGCAATTGGGGTTAAGTGATTTGCCTAGGGTCACACAGCTAGTAAGTGTGAAGTGTTTGGTCTGAGGCCGAATTTGAACTCAGGTCCTCCTGACTTCAGGGCTGGTACTCTATCCCCTGTGCCACCTAGCTGCCCCATAAATGCAGATTCCTGAAGCACTTTACTGGAGACCTGCCAAATTGTCTGGACAGCCCATTGAGTTCTAAAATCATCTATTATTTTTCTAGTTCACATCTCTCATCTTCTCTGCAAGAATGTTGCTTTATCAAATGCTTTGATGAAATTTAGTCCAACTGTACTTGTAACATTCCTTTCAAATAATGGTAACATTATGAAAAAAAATGAACTAAAATTGGTCTGGTATGACCTGTTCTTTTTCATTTTTGTAACTGTGATTTTAACAATTATTGACATTTTAATATGCAAAGAAGAACAAGAAGAGGCTTGTATAAGATATTGTAAACTTTGGGTACATACAGTTTGTTTTTTAAGGTTTATATATGTTAATTTTTTTAATAAGGTGGAACAAAATTGTTATTTATCCTCTTTTGCTCTTTTTCCCCCCTTCTGTGCATTTAAAAATGTTTTATTGACTTTTCTGTTATATCTGTCATTGCCTATTAACTCCCTTCTACTCTCTCCGGCTCCCAGTAGATGCCCTTCTTTTTACAAACACATTTAGTTTTCCCCTTTTCTTCCAAACAGATCAACAAGTTGATCAAGCCAACAGATGTGACTGGTTCTTTGGAAGCACTCCTTCCCTTTCTAGTTAGTTTGTCAGCCATCTCTTTAAATATTTGTTCTAGAATTTTCTCAGGAATCAAAGTCAAGCTTAGGGGCCTATTGTTTGCAGACTTTTCTTCCCTCTCTTCAGAAAACTCTCTTTTTTTTCTCCCCATTGAAATTCTTTCCCTTCAGAATTCCATTCTTAAAACTTTCCCATTCTTTCACTGACTTCTGTAGAATTTTAGTTCATACTGTCTTTCCTCTGTCCTGTTTGAAGTTTGCCTTTCCAAAATGTAAGGTGTAAGTCAGCGATGGTTTTCCTCTGCTCTATAATAAATAATTCCAATTACTTACATGCAAGCTAACAGTCCTTCTCTTATATTTACATTAGATTCAGGACAGAATTTGCCCTTGTTTACTCTACCTTTTGATAGCATGGTGAGTGAGGCTAAGTTCTACTTGGTTTTTGGGTCACCAGCTCCTAGCCCTCCTTTTGGCAAAGAGCTTGTCTTGATAGCATGTCTTGATAATTGAAGTCTCTTATCACAACTATATCAAGTCTCTGTGCCAAACTAGTGATCTATTTCTTGAGCTCCTGTTTTCTTTTTCTAAGGAGATTGTCTTTAATATACTCAGATAATGAATCACTTCTGTTTTTCTCTATTGATGTTCACTCACAGTATATTGAGTCTTCTAGTCCCTCTTGCTTTTCTTTTGGACTTTTGCAATTTATGTATAGAGGTTTTTTTTGGCTATCATTTTTACTACTAGTTCATTGCTTGAATTTTTTCTACCATGAGCTGGGTGTTTCAACTATCATTTCCCATGTTTTGTTAGCTATTTTCTGTGAGATTGAGATTAATATACACAGACATATTTATAATATATCTAATATATATACATACATATAATATACATATATGCATATGTACATATATATGAAGTTTTTTCCTTCTTCCATCCTTTTTTTTAAAAAACCTTTTTGATTAGATTTGCCAGATGTTAGGCAAATATATTTTTACTAGTGTTTGGTAACTATACCTCATCCCTGTATTTTACGCCATGTTTTTAGAAATCCAAATCCATTTCTCTGAGACCATATTCTTAACTGGCTCTTTACTACTCAGATTATTTATTTTTTTTCTCATTTATTCCTTCCAAGTATCACCAGTGAGGAAGATACTACCATGTGCCCCTCTAACTTTAGTTTCTTGCCTAAGATTTTCTCATTTATGGCAATAATTTGTAAGTTTCTTTTAAAATTACTGAAGAAGTGGCTACTGCAGATGAGGACTTGCTAGCTATATGTGATATTTTGAAGAAATTATTGAAGAAGGTAGAAGCACTGATAAGTAATTTTTTATGTTGATGAAAGAAACTTATTTTGATAAGTGATGCCTTCTAGAACTTACATTTTTAAGAAAGAAAAAAAAAACTCAACCTGGATTTAAAGTACCTAAGGATTGCCTAACACTTTTATTGGGAGATGTGGAAGAGAATTTAAAATTAAAACCAATGTTTATGTCTTTGGAAATCCTTATGTCCCAAGAGGTAACCACTATAAATCACTTCAAGTTTTTTGGTGGTCAGATAAGAAAACTTGGCTGACTGAAGCAGTTTTTGAAGATTGGTTTTCAATTTATTTTAGCCCAGCTATTGAAAAAAATATTGCCAAGACAACAATTTCACATTTAAAGCATTGCTTTTTTGTTTGTTTGGTTGGGTTTTGGTTTTTGATAATGGCTCAACTTATCCAAATACATTTGTTTTACTGTGTGACAATGTGAGCTTGCAGTTTCACAGAGATATGGATAAAAGCTGTTTGCATTTATGTATGTATGAAGATTTAAAGAGATGTTTTTGTAACCACTTTATTACTTCCCATTAACTTTGAAATCAAACATGTTTTTCTTATCCTTTGTTATATTATGCTAATAAACAGATAAAAATTACTTTAAATTTTATTGCATATTTCCATTGGGCTGTAACCAGTAGCTATATTTTACTTATTACTTCACATGTAACTTGGTTAACGTTACCATTTCAGAGGATTTATTATTTGCACTAATCAGACCAAGCTGTTAAATTAGTAATTTTTTAAAAAATACTAACAAAATAGACAAGCCTTTAGCTAACTTGATGAAAAAGAGGAAAACTGAAGAATTAAAAAGGACAAATCACAACAGATGAAGAGGAAATAAAAAAATATTAGAACTATTTTGCTCAGGTATAACCAAAAGACTGATAATTTAAAAGGAAAATATTACTTACACAAATATAAAATAACATTATTAACAGAAAAAGTAATTTCTGATAAAATTTTATTTTATAATGCCTAAACCAGGGAGAGATAAATCAGAGGAAGAAAAAAGGCATGGGTTAATATCTCTAATGAATATTAATGCAGAAATATTGGATAAGGTACAAAGAGGCTATATCTACATATTTAAAAACTTGCCTTTTTTGTTCAAGTCAGATTTATAATGTGTAAGAAGAAAGGAATAACCATTTATCAGATGCTTGCTATGTTACAGGCACTATGCTAAACACTTTACAAATATTATCTCATTTGATCCTTATAATAACTCGGAAAGAGAGTTGCTATTATTGTCACCCCCATTTTACAGTTGAGGAAACTGAGGTAGATAGTGGTGAAGTGACTTGCCAGGGGTCACATAGTATGTGTCTGAGCTGGATCTGGATCCAGTTCTTCCTGATTCTTGCGCCAGTACTGTATCCACTGTACCACCTAGCTGCCTCATGAATACAGCCATGTTTTATGAGTATAGTAATGGTTCAATATTAGGAAAACTATGACAAATTATATTAATAACAATAAACTATGTAATTATATTAAATATAGACATTTTAAAATAATGTTATTGAATAATAATATAATCCTAGAAATTACATTATTGTGTAAGTATCTTCGAAAGATAAGTTGGAGTCATGTTGTAAAAGATGTTAAATGCCAATAAAGGAATTTGTGTTTGTTGCTAGAGGTAATAGAAAGCCACAGGAGTTCAGCTACATGAAGGGGTACAATAGAGAGAAGAGATTTGAGGTAGGGACATCAATTAGGAGGCTGTGTAGTAGACCAAGGAAAAGATCATTAAGTCCTGATTTAGGGTACTGAGTTTGTGAGTGAGAGAATAAGATGAATGTAAGAGATGTTGTGGAGTTGGAATTGGCAATACTTGGCAACTGATTGAATATGTTGGATAAGAGTTGGGAGGCAAGGAATACTTAAAGGTTCAAACCTGGGTGACTGAAATAAAGGTGATGTTCTTGACAAAAATAGGATATTCCAGAAGAAGTGGTTTTTTTTTTTTTTACTTCAAATGAGGTTCAATTTAATAAATACATTGTTTGAAGTGCTTCTAGGGCATCTAGTTTTAAATGTCCATTAGGCATTTGGTGATGTAGGATTGTAGTTCAGGAGTGAGACTTGAGCTGGATATACAGATCTAGAAGTCATCCATAAGATAGTAGATGTGGGGGTGGGGAGGGATAGAGGGAAAGAGAGAGAGAGAGAGAGAGAAAGAGAGAGAGAGAGAAATATTAGAATGTTAAAGAAAAGAGACAGATATTTAGTTCAGTTCTTCAGTCATCTCCAACTGCCTACTAGACATTTCAAACTAAATGCCCTAGAAGCATCTCAAAATTCAACATTTCTGTTCAAGGTACCACCATTCTTTCAGGTTGTCATGTTTGTACCCTTGGCTTTATCCTCAACTCCTCATTTCCCCTTCACTCCACTTCTACGGTCATCTGCTTGTTTCTACCTTTAAAATATTTTTCAGGTCTGATACCTTCTTTCATCGACTTCCCAATTGGTCTACTTTCCTATTTCCACTGCAGTTCATTCTTAATGCTGATGTCAAATTGATTTTCCTTAATTGCAGATTTGACCATATCACTAACTATACCTTCCTCCCCCAGAAGAATAAACTGCAGACTACCTCTTGCCCCAGGATAAAATAAAAGTTTTTCTTCTTAACTTTTCAAGAACTTCACAGCCTGTCCTGTTGTACCTTTGCAGCCTCATTGTACATTGCTCTATAGCCTTTGATCAAGCCAAATTGGTTTTATTTCTGTTCCTCACATATGGCAGTCTATCTCTTGTATTCATGCATTTGTACTGGCTATCTGTCCTCCATGCCTGAAATGCAGATTTTCCTTACTTTTGTCATATAGAATATCCCCCCTTTGAAGTCATAGTTCAAACATCATCTTTTACACGAAAGCTTTCCTTGCTCCCATAACTGCCTAAGTGTCCTCCCTCACTTGTACTTGTATTTATTCTGTATATTCTCAGTTTTGTACATTTTATCTCTTGAGAATAGACATTGTTTCAATGTTTGTATCTATCGCACCTAGCATACTGCCTTGTTAGACACCTAACAAGTGTGTAATAAATGCTTGTTGATTAATTTGTGAAATAATCAAACAAAGATTAGTTGAATGAGATTCATACCAGAATCTATTATCAACATATACTTTAGGTATTAATATTTTAGTTGGAATTTTCAGATTTAGGGAAAGGAGTACATTAGGAGGACTGATAAGGAAAGGTGGGAGATTATCAAGGAACCTCTTCCCTATTTTGAGTTTGCATTTGATTTGTTTAAAGTTCAGCTGGATGCCCACAAAAGACTTATTCCTCAAATTTAAGACTCTGTGACTAAAAATCAATTGTAGCCTAAGTGAATCTATTGTACATATATATGAAACAATAAGTGACTTTTAACCAAGACTTGGCATGCCACTTTTCCAAGGTTAACCCCTGCTTTAGATGGTTGTAACTAAGGTTTGTGACTTTATTGGTCTGGTTACTTTCTTCACTAGTACAGATTACTACCCTACTCCACTTTAATAAATGGCTTCACAAGATGCTGTTACCAAAAATATTCATCAGCTGGTGGCCAACTTTTTGATGATGTGCCTCTCTAAAGTTAGCTAGGCTGATTCTCATACAGCAGTCTTTCGTCAGGTTCATTCTGGATTATTAATTATATATACACATATATTTGGAGCAAGAGAGCCTGTGGAAGTTCTCCTTCCCTTTCACCATCTATGGATAATACATTCTACAACAGTATTCTGTAACTTAATTCGTTTCTCCCTATGACTGTACAACTGTACAACTGTAGCCATCAGCAAGTCTAATAATGATCTTCTAAATTAGATACTAAAATAGTTTTTGGAGGGCCAACCCTGAGAGTTTCCTGGCTAAGATCCAAGTTTCACAGCAATACTTTGTCCTAGTCTATGTTGGTTAACAATGACTCAGTGTTTAGAATCAGGGCATCTAAGAGTGTTTCTGAAAAAGAAAGAGATTGCAGGACAATTTGTTCTGTTTTATTTCTTTGGAATGCTTGATGCTTAGAAACTAAATTGGAAGGAAAGACCAATCAAGGATATCCTATTAGTAGGAGGAGGGCTGTCTGATTGTTGGTACTGGATTTCAGAGTGAGTGATTAGTAGCATTTGGCTTATGAGGAAGAGTGACTAAAAATAACTCATGAGGAGAGTTTGTAGTCAGGTCCAATTTCGGGTTCTAGCTGAGCTAGCTGTAAGTTTGGCCACTCCTATAAAGCTGGAACAATTGAAAATCCATGATAAATATTTTCTGAAGACGTAAGCAGCATGAATGAGGATAAAGGTATATAACTAGTTTCTTAATGAAAAAGATTATATATTTTGGTTTTGGATGATATGTTTGCTTCATTTTTTAATTTTACTTTGTGAAAGCAAGTTGAGTGCTATGTAAGAAGGGTGAGTGTTCAGCATTTTCTGTTTTAAACTTATAGAGACATTAATTTCTAAGAGTAGTTGAAATAATGGAAAGCTCGATCTCTTTGTCTTGGCTATATATTTATTTGTGGGGGCATAGTTCATTAGATTTTATTTGAATATGTTATATAAGTCATTTTGGGGTAAAAATTAGGAAATTGGAATTAACAAAATATACACAGTTTTTCTTTGTCAGATTTGTACATTTAAAAGGTTGATTTCTAAAGTTCCTTCCAGCTGGGTGCATGATTCTGTGTGGTAGCTGACCTACTTCTTGAGGCAGGCAATATGTACAAAGAAGGGACTTAGATCATTTGATTTTAACTCAAGATTGAACACCTTCCAGTATATCTTATTAATTTTTTATCTTTTAGGACTGAATTGTTTTGTTCATCTTCCTTTACAATAATGTTTGCTTTCCAGTTTAAAAAAAAATTGAAGTGCCTTTTCTTCAGTATTTGAATATATTTTTCTTTTGGAAGAATATGGTGTTTATTTGCTGAATAGAGTAAAAAGTTTTTTTTCCCCCATGATTGCCCAAGGGATTTGTATTCGTTCTAGATCTGACCTAAAAGTCACTTTATTCACCTCATTGTATAGCTTTTAAACTTCTGAAACATGAGTCTTTTGGTTGATTGGGCCATACACACACACACACACACACACACACACACACACACACACACACGTATATAAGTATATGTGTTACAGTTTATTTTAGCAGAGATTCTGATATGCAGCCTTATTCCTTAAGCAAATATTTTAATTCCTTTCAGAAATGGTGAAAGTGTATTAATGTATATCTAATGAAGACAACTCTACAGGAAGGAAGCTTTTTTGTGTCATGGACCCCTTTGGCAGTCTGGGGGAGGCTAAGGACCTCTTCTCAGAATGTTTTTAAATGCATGAAAAAAAGTACACAGTATTACAGAGGCAACCAGTTATATTGAAATGTAGTTATCAAAAATATTAAAAACCAAATGTATGAGATAGTAATATATAATTGTTTATTAACATTAAATAATAAGAAATGTATTTATAGGCAAGTTAAAGTTAAATTTTATTTTAAAAAGATGATATATATATATAATTATGAAGGCTGTTGTCACCTATATTCATAATTGAAGAAAATACTAAGTTTCAGTCAGAGGTTACTGAAAATCATGGTGTAAATTTTTTTTTCCCATCCATAGATCCCTTGGGGATCCTTGGACTCTAAGTTAAGAATCTCTTCTTGAAGTGTGTCCTCTGGTAACATTTTACTTGTCTGGTAACCAATGGGAATGAAGAATTCTATTTAAGTGAATTTTCTAGATAACGGAAAATTACTATTTTAATAACTCAGAATTTTTAAAGTATTTTGAATACAACTCTTTCTAAAATGCATTTGATATCTCCCATTCCTGTTACTGAAACTAATTTAGTTTTTTCTTGATGTCAGTTATACTGTGATATAATACTTTAGGCTATTTCTTCCTATATGGTAGATAGCCTTGCCTTTATTTTGCTTTTTAAGTTTGTGTCTGGTTTTTTTTTTTTGTTTTGTTTTGTTTTTTTTGCTTGTTTGGTTTTTTTACAGTTTGTTTTCTCCCTCAGTGCCAGTGGCCATTTCTTCTTGCTTTATGTCTGCCACTAGCATCCTTCTTTTACTGCCACTCCCAACCCAATCTCCCACTTTTTGATTTGTTCCTCATGATTGGGTAGAATAGATCACAGTACAATGGCCTTTGGCAAGTTAGTTAACTTCTCTAGATCCCTCATCCATAAGATGAGCCTCTGAAGTCCCTCTACGTCTAAATTTATGATCCTATGTTCTCTAAGATTTCTTAGAACTTTATAATCCTATAAGACTATGTTATAGTAGGTTCTAGACTACGAAACTAGATAATGTCATTAGAAATGTGTCTGAAGTAAATAACAGTTTTGAGTGAAGGCCTGAGGGGCTCAAAGGAGGAGACTTAGGGTTCTCTGTTATATCTAATTTAGCTTCAAAAAAGTCTTTCTTTTCCTGGTGCTTAGTTATCTAGATAGTTAAAGTAAGTTACCATGGAACTTGTGAGATTCAGTTGTATTATTTTGGATTAACATGTTGCCATTTTTCTGACAAGTTCAAGTAACTAATCATATTTTATTTGGTATTATAAGAAGAAACTATAAAAATAAATAAAATTATCTCAAATGATGATTGATATATGGCATCACAAAAATAATTTATTGCAAGATTACCTTAAGTATCAATCCTCTTGGTGTATTTAGAAGTTTTGTTTATAGATTTTAGAAAATGATTATGGCATGAAATAGTATGGTATTCTTCTAGTTAGCCAGGGGCAGTTGAGACCAGAACTAAAATTTTACTGTGACATTATAAGCAAATTTTAGCATTTCTTTAAGCAGAAGATAACAGTATGTTCTTGAATAATTTGTTGTACTTGAATATTTTGTCCTAGAAAATTATTGTTATACAGAGTGGAATGGGGTGGGAAGAGGCATATAAATAGATTTGTATTCATACAGTAACAACATAAGAGTATTGAAGTCTTAAAAAAATTATTGCCAACGACCCTAACAGGCTAGTATAGCATCTTTCTCTCTCTCTCTTTTTTTTTTAATAAATTCCAATAGTGTAAAATGAAACTCCATCATGTTATCTTTATTCTTAGTACCTATAAAAGTGTTAAGCTCTTATTTTATTTATCTAGTATTATATTTAGTATTGATTACATTTAGTTGTTTTTCCATGGTAAAGTACAATTTATGAAATTATAAAGTCTATCACAAATGCCTTTGATTTAGTGAAACTGTGATCTCAGTAATCAGCAAAGTCTGTTAGACATTTACATAGTTTTTTGTTTGGAAACAAAGAAGGTAACTTCCTAATACAGTTAGATAATCTTCAATGGCATGATCTGGTGATCACTTGGATGCAATTTTGATATTTTTTGGGGGGGCGGCTAGGCAGTGGGGTTAAGTGACTTGCCCAGGGTCACACAGCTAGTAAGTGTTATGTGCCTGAGGTCGCATTTGAACTCAGGTCCTCCTGAATTGAGGGCCGGTGTTCTGTCCACTGCGCCACCTAGCTGCCCCAATTTTGATAAATTTTTGCACAGGAAATAAATACAAAGTAAAAGTGAGTCAATCGATCAAAAAATATTTAAGACCTTACTAATGCCAGGCATTGTGCCACGTACTGGAGATACAAAGAAAAATGGTTCCTGTTTTCAAAGAACTTACATTTTTTTTTAATTAAATTTTATTTTTTTCAATTAGCAAAAATCAGCTTTTCTCCCTCCTCTTCTTCCCAGCCCCCCCCCCCCCCTTGAATTAAGAAAGGAAAAAGAAAGTCTTTGGTCATTACAATGATTTGAGTTTCCAGATCTTTGAAAGTTATTTGACTTTACAATATTGTTGTCTTTATTTAAGTTATTCTCCTGGTTCTGCTAACTTCACTCTGTGTTGGTGTATACAAGTCTTGGTACTTGTCTTCATAATTATCTCTTTCATCATTTCTTATAGCACAATAGCATTCCATCAGTGATTGATCAGTAAACATTAATTAAGTGCCTACTATATGCCAGGTACTGTGCTAAGTGCTGGGCATACAAAAAGAGACAAAAAATAGTCCCTGTTCTCAAGGAGCTTATATACTATTACCCGTTCATATATTCTTCAGTTTATTGGCACCCCCTCAGATTCCCATTCTTTGTCACCTCAAAAATATCTATAATTATTTTTATTCATTTTTAGAGTTTGTTTTTCTTCGGGCTGACCTTTCTCTTAATCAACCTTCTCTCTAATTCGTTGTCCCCTTTCCCTACTGTTTACCTTTTGGGTGAAATAAATTTGCATACTGAATTCTATGTGTGTGTGTTTGTATTATTTCTTCCTTTGGTCTATTCAGATGATTCTGAGGTTTAAGTATAAACCAGTTCCCCAATCACTTCTTCCTTGAATGTATAGCTTTTTACTTGTACACCCTGATTATGGGAAATAATTTATCCTAATCTTTTTCTCCCTTCCCCCAAATGTATTCTTCTTTGCTTTCCTTTCCATTGTTCCTTTAAGATCAGTTCATACCAGGACTACTTCCAGATTCTGTCTAATCAGACTAGCTCTCTACTTTAAAGATATTGGGGTTCAGAGGAAATGAGTATCATCTCCCAATATTTGAATGGAAGCAGGATATCCTTGTTTAGTCACATAAGATTGTTCATTCAGTGTTTACTATTTATGTATGTATGTATGTATGTATACACACACACACACACACACACATATGTTTTACTCCTGTGTTTGTGCTTCACAATTTCTTCATAGCTCTGGTCTTTTCATCCCTCATACTTAGAAATCCTCTATTTTATTAAAGTTCATTTTTTCCCCCTTAGGATTATACTCAGTTTTCCTGGTAAAGTTATTCTTGGTTATAAGCTCATATCCTTTGCCTTCTGGAATACTGTATTCTAAGCTTGCTGTTCCTTTTTAGTAGTGGCTGCTAAATAATGGGTGTTCCTTACTATGGCTCCTCAGTACTTGAATTTTTTTTTTTCTGGTAGTTTGCAATATTTTCTCTTTGACCTGGAAGCTCTGATTTCGGCTATAATCTTTCTTCATTCCTTCCTTCCTTCCTACCTACTTACCTACCTACATGCCTAAGCTTTCTATTTCCACTTTGCCCTCTCGTTTTAAAACTAATGGGAAGTTTTCTTTTGTTATTTCTTAAAATATGATGTGTAAGCTCTCTTTTTTTGGTCGTGGTTTTCAAGCAGTACAAGGAGCTTTACATTTTTGTCTTCTTGATCTGTTTCCCAGGACAATTATCTTTGCCTGGATACCTTAAATTTTCCTCTTTTTTTCAGCCTTTTGATTTTAATATTTCTTGCCTCATGAATTCATTAGCTTTTATTTCACTCTTATTTTCAAGGAGTTTATTACTTGTACAAGTTTTTAATTGCTTGTGCCAAGCTGTTTAATTTCCTTTCCAAAATTCTTTCTTCCATAGCTCTCATTTCTTTTTTATTTATTTTCTCTACGGTGCTTATTTTCATTTGTAAAAAATATTTTAAAGCTTTACAAAACAAACAAACAAAAACTCCTGCTTTATCACTTCCAGGAATTCTAGTTGGATTTGTGTGTAAGCTGCATTTTCTTTTAGGCCTTGATTATAGATGTTTTGGAACCATTCTCTTCTGGGTTTTGTGTCTTAAGCATCCTTGTCACTGTAGTAGTTTTTTATGGTGGGATTCTTTTTTTTGCTCATTCTTCCAATCTACTTAATGGTTTTGGACTTTTTATTAGGGCAAGGCTTTTGTCCTCCTCTGGAGGAAATGTTTGTACTGCTTAGGATGCTGCTTTCTTGAAATATTGAACATTTTGTTTTTCCAGGATCTCAGCGACAGCTAGACTGAGGACTTGCAGACTTTCAGTGTTCCTATAATACCCCCCTAGGGGGCTCAGGTCCCCTCTGCAGTCCATCCTGGATTTATGACCAGGAACTAGGTAGTAAATGAAAAAACTTCCGTTTGGCACCTGCATAAGGTCTTAGTCTCACAGTATGGGTGTTGCTTGGTGCATTATCATGGTCCTCTTTCAGTCCCTGGTCGCTAGAATGCTTCACAGGCTCTTGGCACATCCTATCTCCTGGGTCCATAGACCTCTCTACCTCCCTATGCCAACTTTGGTTGGAAAAATAACTCACTATGACTTTTTGTTGGATTTTTCCAATTAGGGTTGGTTTGGTGCATTTTCTAGATTTACTTGGAGGAGTTTCATTAGGGTTTGGAGGAACCTCGTTATACTTCTTCCTGCTCTACCATCTTGGCTCCCTACTTCAACCTAATTCTTTTTATATAAAATTTTATTTTTAGCAAGATTTTTCTTCCTACTGCTCCTTTCCCCATTGAGTAAGAAGAAACGAGAGAGAGAGAGAGAGAGAGAGAGAATATACTTTTGTAACATAGATTGCATAGTCCTCTACATCGTTCCCTTGTCTAAAAATGTATATTTCTGTACTTGTTAGGAGATCAGGTCACATTCATACAGGTCTCCCTAGACTTGGTTGGTCATTATATCAGAGTTCCTAAGCTTTTCAAAGTTGTTTTTCTTTATGCTGTTGTCCTTGTATAAATTGTTTTGTGAGATCTGCCCATTTCATTCAGATCAGTTCACACTACACACGATTCTCTGAAATTGTCTCTTTTGTTATTTCTTATTGCACAATGATATTCTGTTACATTTATGTCCTATAGTTTGTTTAGCCATTCTGCAGTTGTCTCACAGACAACCTAAGGTACCCTCTTAGAGTCAAGATTTTATTTCTTTTTCTTTTCCGTCACTTCCCTCCCCTTCCCCCTTTCAAGATCCAGAAGTTTGTTTTGCTTGCAACTATTCCCTCTTTTGTATTGTCCTCTTTCTTTAACTTTGTCACCACCTTACTTTCCCTGCTTATTTTCCTGTTGAGTTCCATGTATTTATGCACTAAACTCTTCTTTGTCCATTTCACTCTAGAGTGAAGTTCTTTTGATGCCCCTTTACCCCACCCTTTCCTTTATACTTGTATATTCTTCTCACTCAATCCAGTTATGAATAATCATAGCTTCTTCCAGTTCAAATACCTTTTTAGTTTTCTCTGGATTTTTTCTATATGTAATTCAAAGTACCTTCTCAATTTGGGTCTTTACATCAAAAAATCTTTGAAGGTCATTTATTCCAATAGTGGTTCTCCCTCCTCCCCCCACCCTGACTTTTTTTTTCCCCTCTAGGGTTATACTCTGCTTCACAGGGGAAATTGCTTCTGCTTATAAGCCTGTTTCTTTTGCTTTTTGGAATATTGTACTTCAAGATGTCCTGGTTTTTAGTAGATACTATGAGGTCTTGTATGACCTTGACCGTAGTTCATGGCACTTCAATTGCTTCTTTGGGTGCTTGCAGTATTTTTTCCTTTGTTGTGGAAACTCTGAATTTTGGCTGTGACATTGCTGGGACTATTCTCTTTGGGGTTTCTTTCAGGAACTGATCAAAGGATTCTTTCCCTATTTACTTTGCCTTCTGGTTTGTATCTGTTTTAGCAGTTTTCATTTAGTGCTTCTTGATGCATTGTGTCCAGCTTTTTTTTTTTTTATTCAATCATGTTTTTCAGAGAATCCAATGATTCTTAAATTAACTCTCCCTGATTTATTTTCCAGATGAATTTTTTTTTCATATCGGATATCTTAAGTTTTCTTTTCTTTTTTCAATCTAATAATTTGGCCCTAGTATCTCTTGCTAGACTTGGAAGAAATATGAAAGGAATTAAGTCACTTGTATTCTTGGAATATTTTATATTCATAGCTTATCTTCAAACAACCAATTGCTAGGAAATGTAATGTACTTCAGAAATAAAAAGCTGTAGGAAAGCTTTATTTTTTCATCTAATGATGTTTCTAACTTTTGTCTTTCAACAGAGGCAAAGCATGGGGGACAAAAAAATGGAAAGAAAGAAGGCCTCTCTGGAAGTTCATTCTTCACATGGTTTATGGTAATTGCATTGCTGGGCGTCTGGACTTCTGTAGCTGTTGTTTGGTTTGACCTTGTTGATTATGAAGAAGTTCTAGGTAAAAACTGTATTATAGTTTTCCATAATTTAAAAAAATTACAAATATGTGTTTCTGTTCTGACAACATAACTTAAATATTTAATACCGTCTTGAGAATATGCAATTATAAGCAAAATTTGAGTCTTCTAGTTTGTTGACAGGATATTTTACTTATTGAATAGTAGTCATGCTTCTTAGAAAAGCAAATAATATTGTAGCTTCCTTGCATATAACTTGAATAAAAGTGTTAAATTGTAATGACTTTTAGAAAAATGACCCTCACATAGACAAGTTGACATCTGGTTGCCAAAGACTTCCAGATTGGAGAGAAATTTGCAGAAAAAAGATTTTAGTTCTTTTTATGGGTCCATAGTGAATTATTAATAGAGAAAGGAACATGTAAATCAAGTGGTAAAATAAAGGAACATATTTAAAATAATTTGTGTATTTTAATGCAAGTAACAGTTCTCATATTTTTATATGCATGCAGCCAAAGCAAAGGACTTCCGTTATAACTTGTCAGAGGTACTTCAAGGTAGGCTATTCAAGACATATTTTAAATAAGCTCATATTTTCTGTCTCTGAAATTTCACTTTACCTTATTTTATTTGTCATTTAAGTATACTTCATAATATATGAGCAGTATGGTCAATTTCCTGTGAGATATATAGTTTTAATGGTTGACTTTTTTTTAGCTTAGCTCATTATTAAATTTAACCTTGATCTTCAGGTCTATAATTTTCATTTTAAATTTTGTTAAAAAAATAGGAGTTTTATAACTTTATCATTTCTCCATTTCTTTGTGGAATTTTTTTCTTAGAAAAATTGTGTTTACTTTAGGAAGTATTAATGTTAGATTACATCAGTCACTTGTCACCCCTCTGCATAACTTCAGTCTTTTAGAAAAAATAAAAAGACATAATAGAAACTTGAGTGGGTCATGGCTACACCACTCTGCCACTGTTGCTAGTTCCTAAAAAGTTGCAATATACCTTTTGAAGGTATTTTGGTAAATGACATAATTGACCTCAGGGCTGTTTTTGGGGAACTGAATTTTTATAGCTTCAGTCAGTAATGTTAAATATAGATCATCCTACTGAAAAGTGAATCTTTAAAGTATTTTTTTTTCCAAATAAGGAAAGATAAAGACTGTGCTCATATTGCCCGTTTCTCTTGGCTGAGTCCAAATCTTTTTATTTTTATTTTATTTTTAAATGTTAGACTTCTGTTGCTTAATTGGATTTTTAAATGGTATAGATAAAGTCATTCATAGTATCAGATTCATTTCTAGGTCTCGCTTAATAAGAAAACGATGGTGGCTTATTTTTGTGGGGGAGGGTGAGTGGTTCTGCTGTAAATGCTAATTTTTAAATAAAAAAACCCATTTCTTTATGTTAGATACTTGCTTTAATAAACACCTAGTTTGTTTGCTTGAAATTAGTTATTTAGGACTTGACATTCCTTTTTATTTTCTGCCTAGTAAGAATTGATTGTAAAATTGAGGGTTGAAGAAATTAACAAATTTTTAGATTTCAAAACATATAGCTTCCTTAAATATTAACAATATACTTTCAATATTGTACAGTTGGACAAAGTGCTTAAAGTTTTTAGCATTGCTACAAAGATCTTTTGCTACAATTTAAAACATTTATTTTATAACCTCAAACTTCACAAGAAATTATTATAGAATGAAGTGAATTTATTCATTTATGGTTTTTACTTTTTTGTATTAATTTGATAAATGAAAATCTGAATTTCAAAGTGAATTCCACATGAGTTTGAGATATATTAGAGAAAAGTATATTATGACTTTCTTGCAAAGAGAAAAATATTTAGGGCTAGAGGCACACCGGGTTGTATTACAGCAGTATCTATGTCTGCTATGCAGAATTTCAATAAATGGAAATGTCCAATTATCTTCTTCTCTTTTATTCCCATACTCCCCCACCCCCCACCATGTTTTTTTTATTACAGGGAAGCTGGGAATCTATGATGCTGATGGTGACGGTGATTTTGATGTTGATGATGCCAAAGTTTTACTAGGCAAGTATACCTTAGTTTTAGGATGGCACTGGAATATGCCAAAAATGACATTATGTATGGAACCTTGTTTGTGATAACATTTCTTTAGGATTTTCTCAGTAGGCTTAGACATAGCTTTATAAATTTTTAAGAAGACAGATAATGTGTAGGCAAACCTTGTCAAATTGGGAATAACTTTTATGTGTACTGTCTTCATCTTGAAAATATTTTTTATTCTGAACATTTAATAAATTTTATGTAAAAACTGTGCTGCTTGGCTTTCAAATTAACTACATAATTATTTTTCTTTTTTTGGCTTTTAAAATATCTTTTATATAAGCTTAAATTTTAAATTAAAGTTTTAAAGTTTTTTGTGTGTCTACCATAAAATAATATAGTAATAATAAATAAGTTACAGTATATAGGCTGTTGCATATCTTGAAGGTAAACACTTTAAATATACTATATTTGATCCCATTAAGAGCTTCAGATGACTAAACCTTGCTTTAATAGGGGGTTCTTTAATAGAGAGAGGGAAGAGCCCATTGATTATTCTTGATTTCTAGGAAATCTTGTTGATTTTTAAGTTCTTCTCTGAATATTATGTCAAATTTTTTGATGTATTTTTTGTCTGATGTATCTATATCTGCTTATGGGGTACTCATATCCTTCAGTTACGTTAGTATGAAATATCTTCACTCAAATCATACTCTAATGTCTCATCATAGTATGGATGTGACTATTGACCCTTGAAACTTGTGCAGGTGGAGCATAAGCACTGAAAGTTTTATTAAGCAGGAAAGGATGAATTGCCACACCAGTGGATTATGTATATCTATTGCCCCCAAACCAGCCTAGTTAAGACTAGAGTGGCTCATCACTGCTTGGGGATAAATTTTTTTTTTGAAAATGTTTTATTTAAGTGAGGCTATTATTTTCTGTTATGAAAAACTTCAAATACTACAAAATAAAATGTTTTTAGTTGTAATCTAAATGGTTGTAAGTTCTGTGAATGTTTTCTTATTGATGTGCAGGAAGAATCAACATTTGCTTTTTTGTGCATGTCTGTTTTTTTCATAGAAAATAGTAAACATTATTCCATCACCCTATTGAAGTTTTTTTTAAATGTGATTTTGATAGTAGCTATTTGAATTGGGGTTTTAAAAAGATATATACTCTTGTTTGAAATGTATTTGTATCCCATGTGTTAATTAGAATGATACTCATTTATGGTAATCAAAATGTTTTGTGACTCTTTAATTTAAAGAAAGTTTTACATGCCCAAACTAAATATGTAGAATTTATAATTGTACTGTCTACTTAGTAATAAGAATATTTTCTCTTTAACAGCTCTTTATTTTAGTATGATGAAGAGTTAGCTTGCTATTTTAAAAGTGTTTTCAAAACTTCTATTATACACTGATTTGTTATTTTTAGAAAGAAGTTATTAAAGTACTTGTAAAATGTGTCTACAAACTCTGTTTAAAATACATTTTTTTGGTTGAGTAATGTTAAGAATTGTCAAACAGCAGTTATTAACAAGATATTATTTCTGCTTTGTCCACATCTCTGTAGGGATTACATTTGGATTTCAAGTATCAAATTTTAGATTTGGAAATTGATTATGTAGATTTTTAAATGAAGCAATTAACAAGAAAATATTAGGCCTAGCTACCAATCCCTCTTTTGTTGACTTTTTGGTTTTTACATAGATACATATTCATAAAAAACGTACAAACTACAACTTGCATTTTATGTAAGAATTTTCATATTTAGAAATGCAATAACTAAATTGGGTGATTAAATCTCTGAGTTTTTTTGAGAATGTGACTCTGAGTCACATTGCTTCACATGACATCTTCATCACATTGCTCAAGTCTATGATGTAGTACCTCTGGGGCTTCATACGATTGATTTCGGCCTGATTGAAGTTGAGGAAGCTAAAGATGAACCCCAGCTGCCAGACTCAACTCTACCATTTCTTTTGTATTTAATTTTGATCTTCCAGTGTTTGAAAATAGTGACATAAGGTACAGTTTGGGTCTGGAGACAATAAAATGCTGTTTACTCACTTCTGACCTTATGTTACTTCACTAAAAATATCAAAAAAGGAATGATATTAAGCATATTTACTGAAACCTTTAATGAAGTCATGGCAAAGAAAATCAAAAGTGAATGGGTCAGTAATCAGGTCAATTGCAACAGGGCAAAGGCTGACTTTTATTTGTTGTGATAACTTTTATATTATTGTACTGGGTATATATATATATTTTAAGTGAATAATTTGTAGGCTATTATAGGATCTTAATTTAGTCTGCATCAGTCTTATCAGTTTTGTGTAAAAGAAATAACATGCTAATTTAAATATTTCTTATACTTATTCAAAGAGTTAGTAAATCATATACAGAGATAGTATGAAATAATTTCTGTGGAATTCACAACAGACAGCAATCATGGTATTTATGTGGCACCTTTGTAGTTACATAAGTGCCTACATACATTGTCGTTTGATCTTCACAACAGCCCTGAGGTAGGAAGTGCAAGCGTTACAATTCCTCTGTTACAGGTGAGAACGTTGAGCATTAGAGAAGTTAAATGACTTGTCCAGCATCACATAGCTAAATTGATGGTGTCGGGTCTTAAGCTCAGTCTTTAGACTTCTGATTTCTCTTTTCGCTAATTGCTCTTTTCACTCTACCATGTCACCCTGAAAGTCTTTTAAAGTTTATCATTCACCTGCCTAAAGAGCCTGCTTGATAATTACTTAGTAGAACATCTGCCTACCCTAAATGATGAGTTGCTTTAAAATATTTTATTTCCGTTTAAATTGTTGACAACTAAAATCACTTGAAATGAAAATATTCTCTCCTAAAACATGCTACTTTGGAGACATGATAAATTCTTGAGTAAATTAATAAGAAGATGTCTCACCACAAGAATAGCCAGAAGTAACATAGCATTGTGAATAACAATCCTGTTTTCCTGTGTTGAGCAACTTACAGCGATTTGCTAGATGCTACAGTGAGTAAAGTATAAGGGAAAAGGAGATAAGCTACAAAGCTTGGGATCACTAGTTCTACCTCATATTCTTTTTTCTAGCCACTGGAAATGGGATGATAAGCATCCCAAAAAGTAGCATCAGGTAGTGTGTGTATGGGGAGCAACTACTGAGGTTTGTACAGTTCTAGAAGCCCTCTGGTCTAATTCCTTTCCACTCTTTCTTTCATGAGTAGCTTCTTACCTATGTGGGTAGGAGATGAGGAACCACTCGGTATGAAAAAGGTTCCTTCTTTTTCCTAAGCTACACATTTCTTAGGGCTCTGGTGTAAAGAATTACAAGGAAGCTGAGCTGATGAATAAGTAGATATAGGAAGAAACTCTTTGTAGAGTTGTCTATATTATTCAGCTGGCAGCTTTTGTTTATTATATCTTTTACTAGTGGAGTTTTTCATGCTAATATTAAAGTCAGTAAAGTCAGATTCTGTTTTCAAGATTTTATAGAGTCCTTTATGATTTTGATAGTTTAATTTTTTTCAAAACAATATTTGTCAAGAAAAAGAGAAACCTTTTTTTCTTATTTTTGTTGAGATTAGAAATAAGGCATTGTCTAGGATGATCTACTAAACATAGAAGGAAAATTAAAATTTTAAAACTCTATATAAGAAACCAATTATAGAATCATAGATTTTTAGTTGGAAGGCACCTCAATGACCATTGAATCCAACCCACCTCATTTTACACACCAGGTAAATTGACTTCCAGAAAGGTTTAATGGCCTGCCAAGGGTTACACAGATACTAAATATTTATTTAGTAATTACCTCTAATTGACCAGAAATATCTTGGGTTCTTTCTGATCCATTCACATATGAGTGTGGGTTGGAGAAATTTAATGTCCATATCAATAACTTCCTTACTATAGGTAATTCCTATTGTGGAAATTCTCTCTAATGATGTAGATCAGCATTTGGTTTTTAAATTGGATTCTTAGATGCTTAGGACATTGAAATGTTAACTAACCTGCTCATGGTTTTACAGATAGTACATGTCATAGGCAAGACCTGAACTCAGGTCTTCTTGACTCTAAGGCAGTCCTCCATTAGCTATACCATGCTGCCACAAAACCTCAAAATTAATATTATGTACATTTTAAAATTTCTTCTTACTAAAAAAATGGGTTCAAATTGAAAGCTAACTCAATTGCATGTAGAGATTCAGTTCAACTTGGTTCAATATATATTAAGTGCCTGCATAGGCAGAGCACTACAATGCACACTTACAGAAGTAAATATGTAGCTAAGATACATAGCCCAGCCCTAAGTTTATAATCTAACAGTAAAGTTGCAAGTTCCTCATAGGGTTTGACTTCTGGCTTTTGTGGGAAGTGCTTGTAAGAGAAGGCACGGAAGAAGTGAGATGGCTCTTGAGACCAATAAGTAAAAGTACATGAGGACTGGTCACTTCCATCTTGGAGAAAGAGAAAAAGTATACTAGAAGAAATAGCATTTGAGCTAGGTCTTTTGATAAGAAGCCTGGAAAAAGATTGAGATTTAGCTCAGTATCCAGGGAAATAAGATATTGGTGGAGTAGTGGATAGAGCACCAACTCTGGAGTCAGGAGGACCTGAGTTCAAATTTTGGCCTTAGACACTTACTAGCTCTGTGACCCTGGGGAAGTCACTTAATACCCATTGCCTCCAAAAATAAAAAATCAGGATGTTTCAGATTCTAGGTGCAGAGAATGGTATAAGCTAAGAAATAGAAGTAACAGTGCTGACTGTGTTTGTGGAACATAGTTAAGTTTGATTGGGAGATAGAGTATTTTAAAAGGGAGTAATGTATGACTTAAGCTGATAGATACCTTGGAACTGAATTATGAATCATTTTAAATTTCAGGCCACAAATTTTGATTTTGATTCAGTATACAGTAGAGGAGCTACTCAAGATTTTTAGGCACCTTATCAGATTAGTATATTAATTAGGAAAACTAACTGTACTGGTATAATTGAGACAATGGAGAGATTGACAGCTCCATTAAAACAGTTAGAAGTTAGTTATGAGAGCCCAAGTAAAAAGAAATAGGGATCTAGAATAGGGGGGTAGGATAGAAGATGAGGAGATGGATTCTCCTGTAGATGTAGAATCTTTAGGACTTGGCAATTAACTCAAGATAACCGAAATTTCTAGCTTAAATGACTGACAGAATGGTTATCATGCACTCAGCATTGATTGAAGTAGGGAAGTTAGGAAGATAAGCAGACTTTAGGGTAAATAATATGTTCAGGTTGGGATATGTTGTCAACAAGATTTCTAAGAAGAGACTTATACCAGATTTGGCACCCAGGAAAAACTTGGGTTACACAGTACTTCTTTGACAGAAAAAAGTGGAGTAAATTGTGTATAATCTTCATCATGTCACTTATCTAACACTCTGTACCTATATTTCTCTCATATTAATTTTAGATGTTAATAATATGTGGAGAAATCATGTTCAGTAAAGCCTGTAGTGCCCAGTTTGGGAAAAATCCTGAGATCCAGAATTGTGATAGCTTGTCAATATTTGTAGGTTAATGATCATAGTACGCACAAAATTTCCTCAGACATTCCATCTTGACTTAATTCTGTGTTTAGTAATGTGTTTTTGCTAGCTTTCCACCCTGTTTAAAACCTGGACTGATTGTATTCTCATCACTGGGACATGTTTTGTGTCCAAGATTTAGAAATTACCAGAAATTGCGTTGTATTAAGATGCTGTCATGACCTGAAGGGTAAATTTTTTGTTTAGTAGAGATGCTTTAAAATTGAGAACGTAAGTCAAAGCCTGAAACTTAGTTTCTTTTGGTTGGTTGAAAATGATTACTTTATTAGTAGTCTAAATATTAATGTTTTTCATTGGTTTGATTTATTTTTTTTATTTTAATGTGTCAGGGTAGCAGTAATTGGTGGAAAATACAGGGAAGAAGTTTAGAGAATGAATTGATTTTAATTACAGTTCTGCCCCTGATTTTGTAATGTTGGGATGATTATTTAGGATTTTTCAAATTATTAATGATGCTGAAGATCATAATAGGAGAGAGAATTGTGGAGGCTAGTTTGTTGAAGTACATTTATGCCTGCTTTTAAACAAAAGTGAAAAATGGATGTGGTCAATTAGGTAAAGCCTTAGATAGCCTAAGGGGAAAAATTTGAGGAAATAAATTTTATAGTTATCGATGAATTATCATGGACAGGCCTAAAATACTGCACCCACCTCTTGATTATTTAACTGCAAGTGATGAACTTTGTGGATTATCTGACATTTTTAATGTCATTTTTTGCTGATGTGCAAACTTAATCATTAGTTGAAGTAATATATCATTAGAAAGACTAGGTTTTTTTTGTTGTTTTTTTTTTTTTTTTTTTGCAAAAAATAAGATTGAGGAAGTAATTTAATGCATTCAGAATCTGGTAGGAATAACTTTTTAGTTATTTGCAGTTTTGTGCTGCTTGTAGCACTCATCTTCTGCTTACTGCATGGAATTGAGAGTTAATTGTATAGTGCTTTTTCTGTCCAAAATGCAGGGTTTAATCTGATGCTTTCTGTTGCAATCATTACTTTACTTTCCTAAATGGCTTTTCTGTAAACATCTATGACCGTGTACAAGATTCCTTTCTTAAATCACATTTCCTAAATTTCTTTTTTTCCACCTAACTGCTCTCCTTTATTTTCTCTCTCTCTCTTTCTCTCTCCCTTTATTCTTGTGTAGGCCTGACCAAAGATGGCAGTAATGAAAATATTGATTCTCTTGAGGAAGTCCTTAATATTTTAGCAGAGGAAAGCTCTGATTGGTTTTATGGCTTCCTATCATTTCTCTATGATGTAATGACTCCTTTTGAAATACTAGAAGAAGAAGAAAGCGAAACTGCAGGTGATGTTGATGGTACGTCACAGAATGAAGGGGTTCAGGGAAAAAAGACTTGTATTATTTTGGATTTACAGAACCAGTAATGTTGACCAAAGTTAATAATTACTGGCTTGTGCTAAACTTGAAGCAGATTCCTTTCTTGCTTTATCAGGATTGAATTTCAGGGGGGACTTGAGCCTAATGTTTGATTTTTCTAAGAATGAAGTCAACCATGTGACCTTCCTTCACTAGTTGATGGGCCTTTCATTAATTTTCTATTTTGTATTAGGGGAAGTACACTACACAGTTGTTTTAACAATCTACAAAATAAACTTTAAAAAAAAGTCCTTAGTGGTATAGTTGGTTTCTGTATGATTTTGCTTCAGTTTGTGCATTCTCCGCACTAAACATGAAACATTAACTGTAGTATTATTTTATTGTTAACACTTAATGCTTGTCTTTCTAACAGAATATTGATGATAATGGTCTTGATGATAAAATATTCTGGCATGATTGATAAGTTATATAAAGGACATGCTTCTACATTGATCTTTAATATAACTATTATAATATAAATTATAACATAAAACAATTGATACTAATTTTTATCATAATTTATTTTAGATTAAATAATTTTTACATTAGGTTAAGATGGATTTTATTTAAAAGCTCTATATTGGTGCTTTTGAAGTACTTTTCAAAGAAAAAAATAGCCTTATAATTTTTGCATAGGTTAGTTAAAACAAATTGTTTTATGTTTTATGGCATGCCAGTATATTTCTGTCTATGAAAGCAAATTTTCATTCTTAATTTAAGATAGCAAATTCAGACCTATTAGGTGTGGATATGATGACTTTTTTTTCAAATTTTATGCAAGTGGGAAAATGTGAATTTGTATCTTATATAAATGTTAAACATATTAAAATTATTCACCCACCCTAATATCCAATGTCTATTTCTTCCTGTATTTAATATTCATCTACAAATATTGATGTAGATATTCAAAGGCTTTTAAGTTATATATTAAAATAAAGGTCTAAAATACTTTTAGGGCTAACTAAAATTTATTGTAGTGTCATGAATCTTTGTTAAGGGGGAAATTAAAAACAATTCTCCACTAGACTTTCAGTGACTTTCTTGAAATCCTTCTTAAACCTATTACCTGTTACTCTTAAGTTAATCTACTTTCATAATGAGAGATGCACTATAGTGAAGCTAGTACATTCATTATTTTTAAACATTTCAGTAAGTGTCATAAGTCTTATTTCATAGATTTTTAAATAAAATTATTGTAATTTGGGCATCCATTAGGGAGAACTTTTAACGTTTATGAATTTTTTTTATTCTAGAATAGGTCTCCTTAGGCTTCTAAAGTGTGCACACAGTGAAATGGTTTGTGAAATGGTATTTCACTATTTTATTTTTGAAATTTTGAAAATTGTAGCATATTTAAGGTTAAAATAAAACTATTCTTCACTTTTCAAATATTTAGTCAAATTATGCCATTGGGTCCATTACAATGCCTTGAATTTGTTAGTGATTATCATATTGACAAAGGTGTTCCAAATGGAATTATTAATACTAAAATCTGAAATTGTATTGGTACCCCTTGTTTTTCTCAATGGAAAAAAAATCTTAATTTGACCCCAAAATGTCCATAATTTATGAAAGAGGAAAGAAGGGAGAGGGCAATCTCAAATTAAAACCTCATATATCTGTTTGTTCCCTAGTTATCATTTCCATATTGTCTGTTTTTTGTGTAACATATTTAACTATTATATTAAAGTAACAATCTTCCCTGAATTTTATCTTGAAGTTTGTTAATTACTAGTTAATAAAATGGTATTTAAAAATTCCTACCAAAAAACCTAAACATAATAATAGTGAACTGGTTGAAGTATTATTTTCCAATTTTTGTCAGCCAGTTAATGTTTATCATCTGGAAGTTTGTGATATTGAATGAGATATGAAACCTAACAGAATTAAGGTTCCATCAGTACATATTTAGGTGTTTCATTTCAAGTTCTGCAGTGATGCAGATCTTTTTTTTCGGGTTTTTTTTTAATTTCATTTGAAGATTGCTTTAGGTTTTCACCATTTATTGTGACTTTTAAAATTTAATTATAAGATCTTAATCCTGAATGTGCCCCTTGATTTCAAACTGAAACATCTAATAGTCATAAACCAGTGAGTTTAATTTTTAAACTTAATTTTAAATAACACTATTAGACCTAAGATAAAACTAACTTTGAAAATATATACTGCTTGATAAGCTTATGAATGGCAAATTATTTAATCTGTGTAATAATAAACTTACAAATGCCTGTTAGAACCATTAATTGATTAGTGTTGCTTGGCTTGCATTGATACTAATTTAAATCACATGTGCAGAAAATGATTATGCCTCACTTCTCTCCATGATAAATATAATGGCAAAAATTACATGAGAAGAAAAGTAATTTATCTGAACCCTGGACTTCTGTGACTTCCTTCAACAGTGGGGCATATATAGTTTTTTGTTTTTGTTTTTTTGACCAGAGATTGGAGTGAGATGAGAAGAAAAGATTATTTAGAATTTAAAAGCTTTGACGCTAAATGCTTTTAAATTAATAAAAATTTTGTGTTTTTATATCCAATGATTATACATGTAATAAATAGTTGAGAATTTTCTTTAAATTGTTTAAATCATTTTAAAAAGTAGCATATTTTGAAATTGATATTTCAGTTTTATAACTTCATGTACAGGAATTAGTTATGTATAAAGAATTTCAGACTTTGAGTGTAATAAACAAAGGGTCCATACTTTATATAAGAAGTGAAAACATTCAGAATTTTGAGTTTTGCTGAATTAATTCTCTGTTTTATTTTGTTAGATTAGAATTCTTTGTGTACAGTTTGCTGTCTATACAATATATATATGATGTGATTCCTAGATTAGCATCCTCTTTACTCTGTAAACTTAATGCTGGTTGCCTGGTGTCAATGGTGATTGAGCCTGTAGAGTTGCTACAGTGAGTGGAATGTCTGTACTCTCTGAGGCCAGAGTCTCTTCCTTTGCTTTGCCCTCTAGGCCTGTCAGCTCTGTTGTGTACTGGTCCTGGTTGTTCATAGGTTTTGGGAAGAGGCTCTTTGGGGGAGCAGATTCTCTGTCCTGGACAAAGTTTCTCTTGGATTCGTTTTGTATCTGAGTTTCCTATGCACTAACATGAACATCAGGTATGGTCATGCATTAGGGGAATCTTATTTTTCTTTCATTGATGCCAAGGGAGCTTGGTGGCACAGTGTATAGAGGGCAGGATCTGGAGTCAGGGGAACCTGAGTTCAAATCTAGCCTCAGGCACTTAATTGTGTGACCCTGGGCAAATCATTTAATCTCTTTGCCCCAGTTTCTGGAGGTAATAATAGCACTTATCTTGCAGGGTTGTTGTGAGGATCAAATGATGTGCTGATTGTACAGTGATTAGTACAGTGCCTGGTACATAGTAGGTACTATATAAATGTTAGCTGTCATTATTATTACTATGTTTTAAAATTAGAAATATCTGTAGGCAGTACAGCACCTGTATAGCAAAGAATACTGTGTAGTATGGGGCAGCTAGGTGGCTCAGTGGATAGAGTACCGGCCCTGGATTCAGGAGGACCTGAGTTCAAATCTGGCCTCAGACACATAACACTTACTAGCTGTGTGACCCTGGGCAAGTCACTTAAGCCCATTGCATAGCCAAAAAAAAAAAAAAAAAAAAAGAATACTGTGTAGTGAAACCCTGTTGAGATGAGGGATAGGAGGATTGGAGAGGATGTACTCCATCTGAGCTCACATCAAACACAACTTTTAGTTACATTGGGAGAAAAAAGTGGACCAACAAAAGCAGAGCATCTTCCCGGGGTGGGGCGGGGGGGAGTGCAGTGACAATGATACCTGACCACTGAGCAAAGATAGAGCTGCCCAACTTATTTTGTTTCTGTTTTTTTTTTTTTTTTTTTTTTGCTTTATTTATTTATTTATTTATTTATTTATTTATTTATTTATTTATTTATTTATTTATTTTGACAAGGAGAATGAGCTTCACACTGGAAATATTAGAACAAAAATGACCTAGAGGAAACTGATATTCAAGATAACTAAGGAGACTGTAAGAGGGCACCTAGCTGCCATTAATGAATTCCAGGTACCCGACACAGATAGATACTATTGGCCAGAGAACTTCATTTTGATTCCTAAATCAATTTTAGACTGCATCCTTTAAAAAAAAAAAAAGATAGTAAGCATCTAGAGTGATTACAAATAGCTGGAATGGCTTTATAGGTTATGCCAAACTAGCCTTTTTGAACAGGATTACCAAATTAGTAGCTCAAAAGGCATGCTCTACGTAGTTTGCCTAGATTTTAGTAGAGTTCTAAATAAAATATCTCATACTTTTCTTGTGGAGAAAAAAGAGAGATTGGGATTAGATGATAATAAAATCATGTAAATTCAAAACTAGTTAAATGGCCAGACTCAAAAGAGTAAGTTAAGTTGTTCATGGTTCAATGTCTGCATAACAGGCTGTATTTCCATTAGAGTGTCCCTGGGATCCATCCTTAACCCTTTGTTGATTAACATTTTTATCAGTGATTTGAATGGCGTGGGACATAGATAATATGCTCATCAGATAGCAGATAGGTGACACAAAGTAAGGAGGTTTAGTTGACCTAAGGGATGTGAAAGTCAGAATCTAAAGGGATGTTGACCAGCCAGAGCAGTAGGCTGAGTAATAGGATTAAATTCAGTAAGAATAAATGTAAATTGTACTTGGTGCAGAAAATCATCTTCACTGGCAGACAGTAGATGAGGCATGATTAAATGGCAGTTGTGAGAAAGATCTGGGGTTTTAGGAACTGCAAGCTTTATGTAATTCAGCATTGTCATGACAGAATCAAAGAAGATATTGTAATCTTGGATTGCATTAAGAAGGAAAAAGGCTTCTGTGAATAGAAAGGTGATAATACCATGTACAGTGTTCTTATCAGACCTCATCTGGAGTATCATGTATATTTCTGGACACTTTAGTTTAAGAGGAGAGTATCTAGATTTGGGGTTTGGCAAGGCATGAATGGTCGTAGGATCCAGGATAAGGGATTAGAGTGTAGAGAACAGTGTCATGTTGATCTGTTGAGGATAAAGATTAGAGAGAAGAAATGAAGCCAGAGGTTGAGAGAGCTGAAGAATAGTAGAGAGAATGGGAGTTTTGGTGAGAGGATGAGGATAAATAATAAGTTAAGGAAGAACGAGTGAGACAAAGAGAAAAATGAAATGACAGAAGGTTATGAATAGATAATGGTAATTCAGAATTCTTGGTCATGTAAATGTGATAATTGTGGGTGATAGAACAAAGGTATGACTATGTGTCAGTGAAGTATAGAAGTTGAGGAGATGGAGTAATTCAAAGGTTAATCTATTAGAGGGAAGATGAACATGTATGAATTCGTCTAGTATAAGGGTAGGAGTTTGGATGGAGAGGAAGACTGAGAGAAGTAATTGCATTCCTTGAGAAAGGAGAAAGGGTAATGTGGGGGCTGCCATTAGGATTGGTTAATGTATTTAGGCTGGGGAAGTCTCAAGGGAGAGGTTGCTAGATAATGGCAGCAGAGGCAGAATCTGGAAGTGGCAATGGGAAGTGAGGAGTATTCTGATTCCTTCCCCCCCCCCCCCAACTATTGAAAGAGTATGAGAGAAGACACAATCCATATTAGAAAAAGGTAGCCAGGTGTTCTGTGTGTTGGGATTTAGCCATAGCAGTCCTTGGATATAAGACTTTTCTAGCAATCTAGCCAACTAACAGAAGCTGTGCTCTGCTGACCTTGGAGAAGGGTTGTAGAGGAAGTTTTATATTGTGTATACTTCACGAAATCTGCCCTGCTTTGCCTATAAAACAAAACCAAAAAAAAATTCTATCAGATATTTTTAATGTACATTCTAGATTTTCCCAAGCATTTTGGGTCACTTTGAGTGTTTTAGCAGTGTTGGTAAGGTGGACAGATTGTATGAGTAACATGAAAATCACCAGGGCTGTAACTCGATACTGACAGAATGATTTTCCATACATTGATATATCAAGAACTTGTGATTTTTGGAAGTATGAGAACTCTTTCTATCCATTTAGTTTGCAAGCTATCTATAAATTAATCTTAGAGAATCACCTGAGATGCACAGATATTAAGTGAGTTACCCATAACTAAATAGGTAGTTTTAGATGTGTTTCTCCTAAGTCTGGGTCCAGTACGTTGTCATGTGGAACTGCCTCCCTTGATTTTCCAAAAAAATGATTTTAATTAGAGAGCAATAATTTTGGAGCTGTAGATATTCTAAATCCAGTTTGCCACAACACTCCTTCAAGGGAGCTACTAGTAAGAGGTACAAAGACGGAAGTGCTCACTTTTAGCAAGCATGGAAACCAGGAAGACTTTTGTAGTGACCTGTATAGAATGTGCAATGTTTGTCTTTTTGCCAGGGCCAAGTACCTATATCTATGCTTGAAGTGCAAGCTGGTTTCCCTCCCAGAATAGAGTTATAAAAGAGGTGAGATATACCTCTCCCCTTTCTTTGTTATCAGGGACAATGAAATTCTCATTAAAAAATTGGAGAAGGGCTTTGATGTGAAAACAAAGAAGGAAAGAGTTCAGTGAGGACCAAGAGCCCTAGTAGATACATGGTCAAGAGATAGAAACCAACAGTTTTCAAAAGAACCAATGCAAATGATCAGTGACCGTATGAAGAAAAAAATGCCTCTAATCAAAAATAAAGTAAATGGAATCAAATGCAAATCAAAACAACTTAAGATGTCACTTTATAATTGACCCAAAGCTTCACATTTTAAAATATTTGTTGACCTATTAAATTGCAAGGATGACAAAAAAAATGAAATTGTTAATATTAATCAATCTGTAGGAAGATAGGGATGTGGATGTATTATTAGTAGAGCAGTAAAATAGTCCAACTGTTTTGCAAATTAGTTTAGAACTGTGTTAGAAAAGTGATTAAACTGTTCATTCTCCTTGACCTTGAGGTCTTATTACTGGACATATACCCCAGCGTGGTAAATGATAAAGGGAAAGGTGCCTTCTATATCAGTTATTTTATAGCAGAAGATTTTCTGGTAGTAAAACTAAACCAACCCAAAACAAAAAAACAGGAAACATGGGTGCCAATCAATTGGGGATTGACAGAACAAACTGTGATATATAAATGTAATGAAATGTTACTGTTCTGTAAGAAACAATGAATATGCATTTAAAGAAACTTGTAAAACCTTGTATGAATTGATGCATAATGAAGTAGATAGAACCAAGAGAACAACATCCACAGTAACCACAATAATTTAAAGGAAAATAGCACTAAAAGATGCATCAATGCCAGTGATCAATTTTGACTCAAGGATTATGATGATAAAACATTCCTGCATCTTTTTGGTAGGGAGGTGGTATACTACAAGTATAGAGTGAGGCATGTGATACTACACATAATTAGTGTGTTTTATTTAACTCTACTTCTTGTTACAAAGAAGAGTTTCATTGGTGAGATGTATTGTGATGTTTTAGAAGACTTGTAGAAATGGATGATTACTACTTCTGGCAATTCTTTTGGGCACAAATGATACTGCCAGAAGGTACCTAGAAAACATTTCTAAAAATTACAAAGTTTTTGGGGAGAAACTGGTGACCTTACGGACACAGAAAGTGTTTTCGTCACTGTGGCCAATAGGTAACAGTTTCAGAAGATTTTCGGGTTTGGGAATGGAGTTTCTGGTTCCAGAGATGATTAGGGGAACAAAGAAAAGAACCTATATATTCTAAAATATTTATAACAGCTCTCTTTGTGAGGCACAGAACTGGAAATTGCGGGGATGCCCATCAATTACGGAATGGCTGAACATGTTGTGGTATATAATTGTGATAGCATATTACTGTGCTGTAAGAAATGATGAGCTCGGTGATCTTAGACAAACATGGATAGACTTGCATGAAATAATGAAGAATGAAATGAGCAGAACCAAGAGAACATTGTATATAGAAACAGCAGTGTTGTTTTAAAAACAACTTTGAGTGACTCATTTTGACTATTATGAATACCCGAATTAACTACAAAGGACCTATGAAGAAAGATGCTTTTTGGATCCAGAGAAAGAACTGATAACTAGAAGTATGTATAGAGTAATTTTACATACACACATATTTGTATCTAATGGTAGTCATCTCTAGCATGGAGGTGAGGGAGAGGGAAGAAAAAGAAGGAAAAAAAGAAATTTACTTGAATTGGGAATGGTTAGCATTGGAGAAGAGAACATTTGAAAAGTGGGGGAATATTGCAGCTGTCTTATAAGCATTTGAAAGACTCTTATGTGGTGAGGGCAGAACTAGGAACACTGAACTTAATTTTTCTTTCTTTCCTTCATTCTGGGAGGCAAATGCATTTCCTATCTGGAAGAGATCTTATTAGGTAGCCATAAACAAAGACTGGATTTTGGATCCTAATACTTGCTTTTAATTGATGTTAGGTTACTAGTGGAAAATTGTCAAGTTATTGTTGTTTGCAGCCCCATGGAAAATAATATTCCTTTAAAAACCCATACCATAATTGAAGCAACAATTTCAAACATGGGTTGCTCCATCTAGCCCCACCTTATTTTGCCACTTAATTTTGCTCCTCTGTTCATGTCTTTCATTTGGACTTTCCAGTGAGGTAGCCCTTTCATTTGTCTATTTCTCAAAAGAATTAGTCTTAGCCTCATTTTTCTAATTTCTAAAATAAGCAGTTTAGATTATTTTTTAAAGGTCTTTTCCAGTCCTAAGATTCTAAAATTACTGGTATAGTACCATATAAGAAATGTAACTCAAGGTTTCCCTCTCTTGGCATAGAGTAGAATGGCAAGCATTCTAATTTCCGTAGGCCTTTCCAATTCTGTAGCATTATAGGAGAAAACAATCTACTTTTTATAATTCTATTATTAAGCGTAGTTTCCAGAGATGCATTTTGGTGAAAGGTAGAGGCTCTAAGGAATACATTTATAAACATAATCAAATGGAACATTTTAGTTTTATGATTGTTAATGTCTTTTGTGTGCACATGGAGACTCGACTATTTTAAAATTGATTCTGTAAGGAAAAATAGTTTTTATGTGTAATATGAGAAGAGAAAAGATAATAGATGTTAATGTTGTAAAATGTTATAGCATTATTAGTAGAGTTAAGAGAAAAGACTACTTTTTCCTTACCAGCTCTGAGTAATTTTTGTCATGCTGTAAAATTTGCTGAGAGACTTTTATATACAGAGCACTGTGCTTGGGGCTGGGATGGTTTGCAGAAGTAAACATTGCCTCGGACCTAAAAAGTGCTTAAGGTGATATAGAAGAAAGAAATGCAAATAAACACAAGTCACAAAAATATATTGAGCCTGGATTTGCAAAACTTTTTGGAAAATGGGAATAGTAAAATAGTATTTAGAAGAGAGTAGTAAGAAGTTTCTTTTATTATAGATAATGTCGAATAGCTTAATATCAATTCAATATTTGTGATGCATGTTTTGTAGGTAGTAGGATAGAGAGGGAAGTGTCTGTTTTGGGACTTTTGTTTATAAACCCCATTGTTCAGGTTGGTGAGAATTAGAGTGCCAGGCAACAGATATTGAAGGAAATTTTAGAGATAAAATTACAGAACTTAATAACTTTACATTTGAGAAATGAAGGAGACTAGGAGGAAAAAAGAACCTGGCAGTTATAGTGTCCTTGGTGATTTTTAAAAGAGCAGTTTCAATAGAACATTAGATGTGGGAGCCAGATTGTATAGAGTTGAGGAGAGATGAGCAAGTAGCCTGCCTTGACTGGGAGTTTAACCATGAAGGGGTGTAGAAGAATAGAATTCAGTGGTTCCTGGGTGAAGTAGAAGAGTCAAGGGGATGCATTTTTAGAGGGTTCAGGAGGTTGTAGTATATATACAAATGGAAAGGAACCAATAGTGCTTGGAGATCATTTAATCACCTAGTGGAAATTAATCACCATTTAATAGAGATTTAAAAAGTAGAAGAGAGAGGAGATAATTCCTGTAGGAGGGAGTTGGATTAAATTTATTGACAAGTGTTAGTTTTGACAAGGAGTTCAATTAATCTTCTAATATTGAAGTAATGAGAGAACAGATGCTACTACCATATTTTGAAGAGTAGGAGGAGTTAGCTCATTATCACTGTTAATTTTCTTCATTGTCCCCCTTTTACATTATATAGTGCAAAAGTAAATCAATCCTACCCTTTTATAAATTACCACGAATTCCTAATTAGTGGGGTCCAGATCACTGATTTCATAATGCACCCTATAATGAAGTTTAGTATACTGGGAAATGCATTTAAGGTCACTGGCAGATTACTGTATGGCAGATAGTATATGGGAGTCAGTGCTGATAAAAATCCTTTCTTGCGTCCAATAGTCTTGACCTCTTTCCCTTTTTCAGAAGTCCACCAATGAGGCCCTGCTTTAACTAGCTGGGTTGTAGTCATCAAATCCTTTCTTTTAGTGCCTGAAGAACAGTATTTGGCAGTGTGGGACCTCATTTTAGGTAATGTGGAATGTGTGTTATAGTACATACAGTGAATCTGGTATAGGATTAGAAAGTAGAAAATGATGCGGTGGAGCAAAAAGAACATTGGAATCAAAGTGTTGGGCTTGCCTTTTACTTGAGCCTCAGTTTCTTTTGTAAAGGAACACTGGGTTCTTGTAGGGACTGTGAAAAGCCATTTTATAAACTATAAAACTCTATAACTTTGTAAGCTGTTGTATTGTTATTGACATCAGGTAAGAAGGATGGATCTAGGTGGAGTGGAGTGACATGAAATCAGCATTTCACTGTTGAAAAGGGCTTTCAGAGATCATCTACTTCAACCCCGAGGGAGAATGCGCATCAGTCTAGTGCAGCAAGTGGTGAAGGCATTTAGCAGGATGGCATCTTAATGCCATTATCAGGGCACTTGTGAATAGTGAACTGGTCTGGACACAGGTTTCAAGCTTCACCTCTGATACATACTGTTTGAAAGACCCTGGGCAAGTCACTTCTCAGTGCTGTAGGCAACTCTTAGGCTCTTAAGTTGCAGAGAAGGTGCTAACCTGATTGACAGAGGAAGTTTCCTTACCTGGAGGTTCCTATACCAATGAAATCACAGGTTCAGTCTCTATCCCCTTTACTTGTCTATTAACATTATAGGAGAAGAAATCTGAAGACTTTGCACAGTTATTAGGGAATAACAGAGCCAAAACAGTATTAACCATTAATAAGTCTTAGGAGAAGGAAGGGATAGGGGCAGCATGGTATGGTGAACAGTAGTCTGACCTGAGAGCAAGAAATACCTGGGTTCAAATTCTTCCTCTGATTCATTCTGCCTGTATGACAGGCAAATTACTTAATCCTTCAGTTCTCCAGGCATCTCTCTTGATTACTATCTAGAGACAGGTTGCCAGTTGCAGCAGTGGATGGTTATCAGCACCAGTGAAATCACAGGTCTGGTGATTTTTGGTGACATAATTGAAGCAGTAAAGGAAAATTTTGTCAAAGCGTTGTCCCAATGTTTTCTAGAAATTAGTCAGTTGTGGCAAAGTGGGAGGCTGTTATTCTACCATTTCCTTTTTATCCACCAAGCCTTTTCAGTGGAAAGGAGTTTAGACCTTCTTCTGGCACGCATACTGTCAAAACTGCTTAATCATAAAAAGTCATTGTCAGTGATTCCCAGCCTAGTGGTTACTTGAAGACTTGTGTCCTTCCAGGTCTTTACTTAGTCAAGTGATAGAGCTTCTTTCCTTTTTATAAATAACACCGTGGTCTTGTCCTTGTTAATGACAGTAAAATAAAAATTTCTTAAATATTTTAGAAATGGTAAGTACTTATATAAAATTTTGAAGTAAGACACACAAAATGGTCAATTTTATATTAGAGACTAAATGCAGGACTGATTTTAGCAACCATGTAAGTTTTTGGTGTTTGTTAATTTCCATAAAAATGTATTCCCATAATCTCTCTCCGTCTTGTGAATACCAACAGAGGAACCAGGTGGGGTAGCCAAGAGAAAAGCTAAGGCCAAAGGTATTTTGTTTTTTTGATTTAGCTTTATGCATATGATGATGGATTTTATGCTTTAAATGCATGAGTTTTGCAAGATGGATTTTGTAAATGCAGCTACTAATGTTAAATGGCTTTTAAAAATTGGTTTAAAGGGTATGGGAAATATTTAAACTGTAGCTAACTTTGTGAGGATTTCAATAATTGGTTTAGTGACAGTAACTTAAGAATTGTCATTTTCAAGTTAAATTTCATGTTGTCAAAGATTTATAACTGTCACTTGACCATGAAATATATATGTATACCTGAATATTTTTATCTAAATCTACTTACTTTGTGCAGAAGACATATTCCTTAGTGATTTGATTTCCTAAAGAATCAAGTTATTCCTTTTTTTCCCCTCTCCTTTACATCAGAACTGCTTCAGTTGGCATTTTTCAATCATAAATTTATTTTAAAAATATATAATTTTCTATATGATCATCATCTGTAACATTGTGAGACCTTGAAGTGTCTTCTTAATTATGGAAATTCAGTATTATGTCCATAATGTACATACGGATTCTTTGAAAATTAATAGCCAAAATAGCCCAGTTTCCTGGCTGCATTGTATTGAATTGTACTTTACTTGTGGAATTTCTTACACATATCTAAAGCCTTGTAATCTTCTGTGCTTTTGCATGTGTTTTATGTTCATCATGGTAACTGTCTTTGTATTTTAAATATAATAATTTTATTAATATAATGTTTGCATACTTAATATAATACTTGACATAGTTTGAAGAGCCTGAAGATTTTAAATACTGTGTGAGCACCACTGTGTGATTTTGGAGAGAGGGTAGTTATGAATTATATATCTGCATTTGGGGGTGTTCAAATATATTCACTACTTTATCTCATGTGGAAAATTAGAAAAATATCTTATTTCTCACTGTCTTGTATGAAAAATGAGCAATATACTAAAATGTATTAAATAGAATTATTAACTGGAATTATTGTGCTCTTTTATCCAAGGTATAATAGCATATATGTGTGTATGTGTGTGTTTATTCACACACATATACACTTCAAGGTTTGCAAGGCCACTTAAATACATCATCTCATCAGATATTCACAACAAACCTGGCTGGTAGTGAAATTATTATTCTTGTTTTATAGATGAAGAAACTGAAACTAAGGCTTAGATAAGTTAGTTGACTTGTTTAGGATCACATAGCCACTAGGTGTCTGTGGCTAGAGTCGAATCTAAATCCCCCTCACTTTTTTTTTCACCTTACTGTTTCATTGAGATGCAAATGATTCGAAAAGAAAAGAAAGTTGGTTTCACATTTAAAGAGAAGATTGAGCATGTTCTGACTTTGGCACCCATTGAGCTCAATCTTTTTGTGTGGTAGTTTCTATTACCATTGATATTCCAAGTCAGTTGATAATGTCAGATATAGAATTATCAAAGAATGATCAAATTATTTTCACTCTATTTATTAAGTCAGGAAAGTAAACTTATATTTGAATGTGATTTTCAATACTAAGTATGATTCTTATTAACTTTGAGGGAATTCAGTCAATCAGAATGGCCCGTTCTCCAAGCCTTCTAATAATTCATGAATTTTACAAGAATAAGTTGAAAGAATACTTTCCATATTGTGTTCCATGAAAACGGTCTTCATTCCAAAAGAATGACATTCTGCTACTTGAGGCTTTTGTGATTTTGAGGAAATAGTAGTACCTCCCACAATTTATAGAATTGACACAGTTTTCCAGTTATTTTGCCAGTTGTCTGAATGCTATCTCCTACTATAAAATCTTGATTTCATTCTGAAGGGGATAAAACATCCGTCCTCATCCTCCTGTGAAACTCTGCTAACTTCTCATTCACAGATCCTTTAAAAGGTCTAGCAAGATAAGCAATAGCCATAATAGATTATCTTTTTATTTCCTTTATTCCTCTTTCTAGTATGGATAATAAAATGTTGGGTTTGACATATACTAAAGGTAACTCTGTTGCCACAACCTTGTTTTTTTTTTTATTTCTTTTTACTATCTCAAACACCGGAGATTATTAAAAGAAATTTTCAAAAAAATTTTCAGTACTTAATTTTTTCCATTTACTTGCCTGAGAGAATCAAAGTAAATGATTATGTGCAATTTTATTTTTCTGTTCTTTTCATTGTTATGAAAAAATCATATGTCTGGCTATAATACTTGGCATGTATGTACTGCTTTAGTGTGAGTTATTTCATGAGATTCTACAGTGTGTAATAAAATGCTTTGGAGTTCCATAGAAGAAGGGAACTATCAAATAAAAATAATTCAGTACAGCAAACATTAAGCATTAAGACACTATTCTAAGTACAGGGGATACAAAGTCAAATTAATAAAAGTTGACGTTTACATAATATCTTGTGAGTACAAAGTTCTTTGTGTACATTATCTCATTCAGTTCTTACAGTTACCGTGTGAGGTGTATAATGCAATTGGTATCCCCATTTCATAATTGTGGAAATAGAGGCTCAGAGGTGAAGTGATTTGCCTAATTTTATCCAGCTAGTAAGTGGCAGAGCTGGGATGTGGGCTCATCTCTTCTGGATGCAAATCTGCTGCTTTTTTAACTATAACACAGGGAAATATTAGATGTGAGAGGGAACCAGGTGTTAAAAATTATCCCTCAGTTTATGAAATAGATACTTTAAAGACAAGATAACTTTTATCTCTTTGATGGTATCTCTTTAATTATACAAGTACCTGCGGCAGCTCCATGATATCATGGATAGAGTGCTGGTTCCGGATTCAGGAAGACTCATCTTCCTAAGTTCAAATCTGGTCTCAGACACTTACTAGTTCTATGACCCTGGGCATGTCACTTAACCCTGTTTGCCTCAGTTTCCTCATCTGTAAAATGAGCTGGAGAAGGAAATGGCAAATCTTTCCAGAATCTTTTTCAAGAAAACCTGGAGTCACAAAAAGTCTGATACGGCTGAAATGACTGAATAACAACAACAAAACCCCCCCAATACTAGTACCTATGTGAAACTTCAAGTCTTCATTAATATTCATTTAAGGATGTGCATATGGATGGACTAATTTATTAATTTTGCATGCTGATTCTTTTTTAAAGCATTTATATCATTTTTGTCTTGCAAATCAAGAATTTATATTTTTTTAAATTAAAGCAACTTAAAGCATTTGTTTTGCAGAAACTGAATGCAACTAATTTTAATTGTTTTAAAAGAGAAAAGGGAAGGATATATACCTAGATGATTAAGTAAATTAACTCCTTGTTGAGTTTTTCACGTGGGGGAAAAAAGGCAAGTGTTTTATTCAGTGCTCCTGTCCTACAAATTAAGTGATGTAAATAATTTTTTTTCCTTTGATTGAAAAACCTGAAAAGTAAAAGAAGTAATTAAAGAAGAGCTTAAGAAGGCAAAGGAGAAACCGGAGTCAAAGAAGGAAAATAAGAATGAAGATAAAAAGAAGGGGAAGAAAGAAAAAGATGACTGGAAGGATAAATTTGCTGCTGATTCAGATAAATCCAAAAAGGAGTTTTCCAAGGGTAAAAAAGATAGAGAAAAGGAGAAAATAGGACTAGAAAAAAATACCAAAGACAAAGAGATTATGAAAAGATCAATAAGTGGCAAGGATGCTTCTACTAAAATGGCATCCAGACATAAAGAAGAGAAGAAAGTAGATAAAAGTCCTTCTAAGCTTGGAAACTTAGCAAAGGGTCAAGACCGGAAAAAAAAGAACTAAATTTTTATTAATTCCATCAACATGGAATGTTAAATGTACCATTACTTATTATTTGTTAAATTATTAAATAATATTGTAAATTTCTGATTTCTGAAACTCATTTCCCTGATTTTATTAAACTGAGATTATGGATAATTTTTGTAATAGCTATTTAAACACTTTATTTATAGTTACATTTATTTGTAAATGAAAACTACTGATTCCACAATGCATTTATTTATTTAAGGAATTTGTTTGCAGTATTGAAAACTTGATTTAATAACTTATTTCATTAATTTAATTTGCTTTCTATGTATTGAAGTATATTTTCAAGGTACATTTAGCTGCATAATATTTAGATTATTTTCAAAATGGAAATTTTTATTATCCTTTGATAGTCACATTTTAAAATGTAAAATAGCATTTCTTTATTATGTATACAGAATGTCTATGACTCTTACATTCTAATATCTAGCATACTTATCAGTTTGTGTCATATCACTGTAATAGTCTATAAGCTCCCTTGGGAGTCATTTATCATCTTTGAAAATACACTGCCTAGCATGTAGAAGGTACTTAAATTGAATAGAATTGGAAGGTAAGTACTTAGGTATCTATGTTGGAGTAATACGTATGTGAATATATTTATAAGGTTGGCTTTTCATGAATTTCTTGGTACCAGTAGAATATAAGCTCCTTGAGGGCAAGGAGTGTTTCATTTTTGCCTCTTTGAATCATCTGCACCTAATGCAGTGATCTGCATGTAGTAGATAAATAATAAAAGCTTACTGGATTTGTTGAATTCCAAAGCAGTTTAATTGCTGAAGAAACAAACAGACTAGGTTATAATAAGGCACTTCTACAGACTAGAGATTTTTATGAAAGCTCTATTTACTTAAGCTTAAAATGATAATTTTGTATCATTTTTCAGTATATATGCAGAATGACATATTTTGAGATGTGTTGTAGTGTCACATAATTATTGAAAATTATAAAATAACTTTATTTTAACCTGTAGATGAGACTTTTTTAGTTCAGCAGAAAATAATTCATTTAGCTAACAACTTTTTTTTTAAAGAAAAATATGCTCCAAACACTGCATTGATTTCTTCTGTACATAGAGCTTCAAGTCTCTAATTATGACAGATTGTAGAATCTAGTTCCTTGTTGTTTAAAGGGCAATCTTCTAATTTTGTTTTAGCAAGGAAAACTATAGTGCTGCCACCCAGAGTTCAATTTTTTTTTTTTTGCTATATTGTAACTTTTGTTCTGAAAAGCTTAATTATATTGAATTTTTACCATTCGTAGGTGGTAATTTCTAAACCACTATGATTTCTAGTTTTGTGTGTTTATGTATGATATATAACTGCTAAAATGCAAGCATCTAGTAATTCAGTTTATGCAAATTCTGTCTCATACATCTAGAACAGTGTTTAACTTGCATCATTTCCTAAGCACAATTCTTCTGAAATGGGTGCTTCATAACTAATTTATAGATTAAACTAATGGAATTTTTTAAGGATTTATTTATATATTCTGATATCAGATGGTGACTTGTTTACTGTGTTGACAAAATATATAGATTAAAGGAAATTGAAAAGAAAGATGTATAAGTGGTAATTTATCCACCAGTATTGTGATTTTTAATCTAGTCTCATCAGAAGTCAGGGAATTTTGTGTTTCTACCGAAGAGTAATCTTGTAATAATTTTTAGGTATTATGTAGGTGATGGATAATAGCTACTTGACAAGACATCCTAATGTAGAAAATTATAGATTTTAAATAAATGAATTAAAACATGACCTTTGCTTAATAACTCATGAATATTCATCAGAGCACCACATATTAATGACTTTATATTTTCAATTTAATCATTGTTTTTCTCCAGTGTCTGATGAGTACTGATATCTGTATATTAAAACAAATGCAAATATGTTCTGAGACTGATTATCAAATATAGGGCTTGATGTTTTAATTTATTTGGCTTATTAAAATTTGGATCTGATCTTTATCAAAAGAGGTAACACATTTTATAATACTCTATTTTAACATTGCAACTCATTTGCTACCAACATACATGGTCAGTTAAACATTTTGTTTCAATTAATTTGCTGAAGTTATACCTGAGTTGGACTTTTAAATCTCTCTCCTCTTTTAAAATTATTTTTATTTATTAATATATTTCTGAGTAAAATAGATGTCTTTAAAATACTACTTTTTATTATTAAGTATGGTGAGCTAAAAGTAATTTAATTTAAAACTGGGATGATTGCTTTATGTTTATCTTTACAACCATTGTTTGGCATTTCTGTATTAGTAGAGTTTCAAAATTCTTATGTGACTATGTTAATAGGTCAGTCTAAAATCATATTAAATCTGGTAATTATTTCTTGCTCAGTTTCTCCATCCCTTATTCCTTCCTTATACTTGGTAATGTCTACTTTTCTCTTGACCTCAACAATAAAGCTGAGTTATAGTCCTTGAGTTATAATAATAAGTATAACTCTCAAAATAGAAGTGTCAGGATAAAGACAATCCTCAGTGTATATTTTAGTTGTAGAATTTTGTGATTTTTTTTCAATTTTGTTTGAAACTTGAAATGTACTTTTTTAAATAAGATTTTTATAAAGGATGTTTAAGTACAGAAATGACCTTAGAAAAGAAACTTGCTTAACTCAGTGTGTCTGAACTGTATTTCTATAGCACCTGACTGCCATTTGTAACACTTTGTCTGGAGAAGTATATTTAAGAATTCTACTTGGAGGTGCCAGGAGCACATCGCTTTTCCTCCCAACCTTATCCAGTCTGCCTGCCAGGTAGTGGTTGGTTAAAGGTGAAAGTAACACAGAACAAGAGCTGGCATAAACTATGATGGGCTATTTCCTTTCCTTTTCATATTTTTTAAGGGTACAGAAGTATCCTCTTATTTTCCCAATTAAATTTTATTTTTAACATTTCATTTAGAAAAATTTTGAGTTCCAAATTCTCTTCCTCACTCCTGCCGCCCCCCCCAATCCATTGAGAGGGCAAGCAATATATCAGTTATAAATGTGAAGTCATAAAATCATATTTCTATATTAGCTATATTGAAACAAAAAAAAAAACAAGAAAAAGAAAGTAAAAAAAGTTTGCTTCAGTCTGCACTCAGAGCTCATCAGTTCCCTCTCTTTAGGTAGATAGCTTTTTTTTTTCATGGGTCTTTTGGAATTGTCTTGGATCATTGTATTGATCAGAGTAGCTATGTCTGTCATAGTTGATCATCGTTATCACTTTGTTCATTTCATTTAAGTCTCCCCAGGTTTTTCCTGAAACCATCTTGCTCATCATTTCTTATAGCACAATAGTATTCTATGATGGGCTATTTCCAATTCAGTTCTCCATCATCCCCCATTTTTTTCTTTGGGTTCCAGGGATTGGCACACTCGATTCCATTGTTGCTTAGAGGCAGAATTTTTCTACTTCACATGTTCACCTTACACACATTCAATTTCTCCTGCTCTCCTGGCCTTGAATCTTTCACATGCCACCTTTGAGGGTTTTCTAAGAGTATATATAAACAGCATTTTTATCTGTTTCACAGGTCACTATGGCCAAAATATTCATCACCATGTGGCCAACCTAACAGCAGTGAGCCTCTCCGTTTAGCTGGTCTTCAGACAGTAGAAACTTGGTCTCTCCAATACTATATTTGAACCCTTTCCAGCTTGAAAGAATTTTGAATTTTGCAGTCATAACATTTTAACACCCATGGTCATTTGTGTCATGATAAGCATAGTTTTCTGGAGAGCAGAGATCCATAGTATGTATTGGTTACAACACTTAAGAAACAGATCGAGTTTAAAAGGGTGCCCCTTTTGTGCCTCATGCTTTCTCTATTTTTTTTTTCTTCATTTTAACCATATATAGAGAAAGGCAAAGGCTGGGCAGGTGGTGGTTGTTGGTATTTTGGTTTAAAAAATACTGAAGAAATTTTATTCTGTATTTCAGAGGGGAACTTTGACATCCTACGTCCTGGGGCTCTGATGTGAGAAACAAGATTAAGTTGGGCATGTATTTGTGTGTGGGATGAGTATCAGGGAATAAATAGAATGGGGACAGGGCATGCTGACTTACTGTTTTGGTGCTGGGGAAATGGCAATATTGGAGGAGAATTGTGGAAATAGATGTTCATCTTTCCTTTCTTCTTCTTAACTACTGATACGGTTAACTTTTCTATTAGTATTGGGGTAAGATGAGAGACTGAAGTTTGTAGCAGCAGAGGAGTTTAATAGAGACCTTTTCCAACTGACATTGAGTATGACCCTCCAACTAATTCTGAATCCATCTCACTATGCTATCTTATTTGTTGTTGAGTTGTTTTGGTCATGTCCAACTCTTCATGACCCTATTTGTGGTTTTCTTGGCAAAGATATTGGAATGGTTTGCAGTTGTCTTCTCCAGCTCATTTTGCAGATGAGGAAACTGAGGCAGGCAAGGTTAAGTGACTTGCCCAGGGTCATATAGCTTGTAATAGTCTGAGACCAGATTTGAACTCAGGTCTATCTGGTTCCAGATCCAGTGCTGTATCCACTGCGCCACCTAGATTCGTCAGCACACAATTCTCATTGAACATTATTAAAGAAGTTTTGTGAATATGTTGATGAAATATTCACTTTGTTCACAGCATTCACCTGTTCAGTGACAAGGAAATTGAAAAAAAATTATGTTAGCAAAAGTTATATACACTTTTAGCTCCTTAGACAAATGTTTTTAGTTTGAATTTAAGCTCAGTAATCTCTACTCAGTCCTACTGCAATGGTCCATTTTGCTGTGGAGATGACCCTATGTTCTCAGAGCCTGTGCTAGTACAGATTCTAACAGAATGGAAACACTTCATGTACAGGCCTGATGAATGGTTGCATATCTGCTGCCTAGGAACCAACCTAAATTTACAAAGGCTTATCAATAGACTGACTACAGAGTGATAGATTTTTTAGTCACAACTTTCAAAAAGCATTGGTTAACCTGTAGAGAGCTTTTCAGCTGGGTAGGTGGAAGGAGTGGTCTCTCTCTCTCTCTCTCTCTCTCTCTCTCTCTCTCTCTCTCTC